>NC_134806.1:15618768-15648768 GCF_046742065.1 Oratosquilla oratoria
AATCTGCTAATAAACTTCAAATTCAGTTAAGATCTAGCAGCTGCTGAACCAATCATTTTTACCTACCCTGCCCGCACGAACTGACGCTCCTCAGAAATCATCAGTAACACTGCTCACTCCAAACATCCATGAATCAAAGAACCTTCGAATGGTACAACCAAACCCTCTATTGGAAAGGAACCCTAAAACCACGGGGCTTTATTGGTATATGTCCTTCAGCCCACATACTAAGGACCTGGCAGTGAAAATCAACAAGAAAATAAACATTTTTAGCTCAGTACCAAGAATGGGTTTTGGTCTACAGAGGGAAACTAATTGCAGTTTATAGATGGTTCTCGAGAGCTACACTCGAATACACTTCAGCAGTAAAGTTTCCAACAAATAGGAAAACGAATGTACATTAGACGGTCCCGGTATAGTATGTGGCCTACCTTTCCAATTAGGTTAGGTTAGGTTAGGTTAGGTTAAGTTAGGTACCTAACCTAACCTTGTTTAAAAAATTTCCTGGGGTGAGACACATTCAAACAGGGTAGGCCACATACTATACCAGTTATAACGGCACCTAATAGACAACCTACAAACTACGCAAAATAAAACAAAGAAAATAATAACAAGATGCACCATAACCACCCCAATGAAACCAAATTCTTCCCAATAATATATCAGATGAAAATTATATGTACAATTCTTTCCAACAGCCTGAACAATAATCACCCAAGTATTCTAATCACTCAAGCACAACCAACTAAACAGAACAAGAAGTTACACCAGCATCATACTAGTCACACATCTACAACTCAGCACCTGCACAATACAACATATTCATACAAAAACACTTTCACACTCAAGTCACATAATAAGCACTTTGAGAACGACGATCGAACTCCTTACTCCATCGAAGCCCCCAGACATTAACTCCGCATAAAAATCCATCCAAAAGGAAGGAGCGCCCTAGCACAACTACGTTCAGGTCACATCCAACGTTAAAACCATACTAACACAGAACAGGACTGGCCACAGCAACAAACTACCCCAGATGCAGCCATCACACAGACGACACCGAACACATCATTATATACTGCCCCACCCTACCTGTACCCACACAACACAATAATTCTACACTGAGTGACTTATGAGCCAATTCGGTGGCCGTTGTTACTTGCAGTGAATATCCTGCAAGAGATCTGAAAGTATATACCCGGGAGATGACACCTCGAGATTGGTGGATAGGTATATCTTAATTTTTACAATAGCTATGTCAAAGAAGAAAATCTTTGCAGAGTCACCCATATAGAACGATTCATATACGGAAGATGTGACAAAGATCAGCTCGTGTATTCTTACAGTCGCAGGGCCCACGGCAGACTGGCACATCCCTGGTGGCAAACAAGGAAATTCCTCATAAATATAAAAAGTAGGTGAGAGAAATGACATGGGCGACATACTAGTTGATTTTGCAGAGAATTGCATGGGAATCATTAATTTTTTTCTTTCAAAAACCTAAAGGTCTTAAACGGAATCGCAAAAGTTCAAATGGAACGACAAAGGACGAAATACACTTCACCCACACACACCAAGAAACATAAAAACAACACCCAGATACCTACTTCACAAATACTCTCCTCTCTTCCTCCACAACCACCAGACACCAGCCTCCAGAAGCATATACATAATAATATCGCCCACTGCTCCATCAACAAACTGAAAGACAACACAGTGCTGCATGCCTGACCCCCTGATGTCCATCCCTCTGAATCCTCTCTCCCCCGAAAGGACAGAGTCCACCTGACCAGGTAAAGGCGGAGTCACCACCCAACCCTTCTAAGTTACCAGAAGAGACTGGATGACCGCATCACAGTAACTGTCCAGGATGTAACACTTCACCCCAAACTATACAACACATCATGGAAGACGGCATTGTACACAATCATACACGACAACAACACGATATACACTCTATAAAGGATTTGTGGGAAGACCCCGTTCCATTCATGGGATTCCTAAGGGAGACGGAATTGCTCGGCTAGACATTCTGGGTGAACAACATTAACAACAGCTTTAGCAATATACCGTTACAATGCAAATGGAGATGGTGACTACAGAACCGAAGGTTGCTTAGTTAAATATAACTTCAGAACTGAGAGTCTTCAAAAAGAAAATAAGCCTCGCGAAGGAAAAGGGTAACAAGAAGTAATTTTAAGTGGAAAAAAATAAGCTCTAAGAAGTACCCAGGACGCCGTCGATGTTATGAATTGTAATTTACTGAATATCACTGGGGAATCCGCGGAGAGAGTGGAGAGTACTCCAGTAACAAGTGACCTGAATAAGAGGTAAGACCTTACAGATAAAAAAGAAGAACGAAATGGAGAGCTTAACTGGACAAGGTTTCAATGAAAGGCAGGATCGGAGAAAAGGCAGCAGAAGATTTCTTTGAGTATAGAAATGGGAATTTTTTTCTATCAAATGTAGAGAGAGAATCTTAAAAAGAGTATTTTATGAATCGGAGCTTTAACTTTTGAATACCACAATTGAATAGGTAAATTAATCCGTAGACAATAGAAATGGGCCAGAAGTTACACGCGAAGAAGAAACGTTGGTTCTAAATGTTATAAAACGAAGAAAAACGCCTGGTGAAGATAATATTTCGATAGATCTTCTGTAGATTAGCGCGAGTATATACCCAGTGCATGCGCCAGGAAAGCATCAGTGGATCATGGTGTAATGTTATAATGATTTTACTTAACAAAACAGTAATTATCGACCAATCAATCTTTTATTAAGTATACATAATTCCACCCCCTAAAATTCTTGCATACAGACTCAACATTTTTCGCTGAAAACAAGCCATGGGCTACTTCTGTAAAATTCAAGTTCAGTCCATCCTTCGCCTCTACATCATCTTGGTCCTTTCACCCCTTGGGTTATGATATTGTTCGCTGTTCTACTCAACAGCGCATTACCTCCATGATCTTTCACTTCACCTACTTCCTACTCCACCCATTTCACCTCCCCATGATTAAAGACTCCCATCAACGTTATACCATTTTTTTTTTCAATCAATGAACTGTTCTGTTTAATTCTATACTTATGGCTTTGTCATTTGTGGGGTAAGTTCCTCTATCCGTTTCCCTTCGTTATAGTCCTCATATCCATTACCTTGGCCTTGTCTTCTCCAATTTCTACTTCGTTAAAGTTCTCATATCCATTACCTCGGCCTTGTCTTCTCCAATTTCTACTTCGTCCACCTTTATACATTTTTCACCACTACCATAATTTCTCTCGTTTTTTTTTTTTTGTGTGTGTGTCCCTCCACAATATATTTTTGTTGTATTTTCGTTCTCATTGTTGAATATCGATATTTCCGTTTGGCTTGGTCTCCACAAAACGTCTTATTACTTTCTATCACTAGCTTTTTTCAATAACCACTGATCTTTAATCATACTGAAGGCAATCTATCTTTAATTTTTAACTTCTTCCTTCTTTGGATTCTTTTTTCAGTGCCACTTCCTCGCTTTTGATTACAACTTTCAATAAACTCTGTCTTCTTTTCGGTTTGCTTCTCTCTCTCTCTCTCTCTCTCTTTTCTTCCTCAAATAGTTTTTCTTTGTTTATTTGCTTCCTCTCTTGTATTCCTCCTGACTCGAACGTCCTTGAACTTTTCCTGGCTTGCTAGTATGACCGTGATTTGTGTTAATCTTTATTTTCATTGGCCGTGTCCTTCCTTGTACATACATGTCTGACCTAAAATCTTCTTCATTTGCTCTTGTATGTTGGCATTATTATCCTTAATAATTTATATTTTCCCACAGATTTCTGTCTTCATTGTATTTATGTGTTTATCCTTGCTGCAATTCGTTCCTCTTTTAACCTTACAAATGTAATGCATTTCTTTCTCTGCTGCATCTCTTATAAGCGTTTCTCTCTTAAGTAACTTTATCATCTCTTTTTCTATACATTCACGTTCTTCCTTTTTTACTATTCCATCATTTCAATAAATATAACTTTCTCTTCCTAAAATACTTTTATCCATCATTTTCATCCTCTTGAACAATATCTTTGGTGTCATTTTAATTTTTCTGCCTTTTCATCACTTTCAATCTATTTTCTAGTATATACTTCTTCACTTTCAATGCGTCATAATCACATTCAAATTTATCAAGATCCCTCTTCTAGTTTTCTCTTAAATTCTCCACTTTGCCCAATTTACCTTCCAACTGGTCTATCGTTACCCCCTGGGCTGCAATTTGCTAATTGAGATCATGCACAAACATTTTAGTTTTCTCCTTATCTTCTACTATTGTCTCAGTAATTCATTCATTCTCACCATTCTTCTGGCTTGATCAGATTTACCATCTCGATAACGATACCAGTGCAGTCGATTTCCTGTTGCTGATCGGCACCAAGATTTACATTCCCTCCACCAACCGCCATGTTTATCGACTCGCATCACTTCTACCTAACTTCCGCATTCTTCTTTTCCTTATATCACTTTCCTTCTCTGTGTATATCGAGACCCCACGATTCCCTCCAATTAATACATCCTCCCTTTCACTCCTTTCATATATTCATATTTTTTCTCAAAATTATTAATTAAACTCTTTCCCCATTTTACACTTCCTCTCCTCTTTGCCTCTCCCATCTTGCGTTTTGCTTCTCTCTTCCCTCTGCATCCCCTAATTCTACTTTGCAACCAGTCCTAATAAACTCGTTTCTTTTCCACAACCACTTTCACAGCTTGATCCCACCAACTACCTCTCTTGTTCACTCCCATCCTCCTAATCTCGCATACCATCTTTGCGCACTTTATCACTTCCTCCCTGAATCATGCCCATTATTCTTCTACTCCTGTTTCTCCCTCATCCCTCACCACCTCTCAGGTTTTCCTGGTGTTCTTTCTCTTTATTCTCCTCAGTGAATTCGTTTACCCTAAGCACTTCTCTACCTGTAAGGTGATGAGATGTACAAGGGGTGAAAGTGGCAGTAGACTGGAAGTGAACATTAAGGGAGAGCGACTGGAGGAAGTGGATAGTTTTAGATACTTGGGTGCAAGTGTAGCAGGAAAAGGTGGAGTGAAGGTGGAGGTAGAATGTAGATTGAGAGAAGCGAGTAAATGCCTTGGTGGTTTAAAGAGTGTAATGAGGAATAGACATTTGGGAATGGATGCGAAGAGGAGACTGTATGAAGGAGTGATTGTGCCAACAGCACTGTATGGGGCAGAAACATGGAACATAAGAGAAGAAGAGAAAAGGAGTTTGAATGTGTTTGAGATGAGGTGTCTGAGAAGTATGGTGGGGGTTACTAGGCTAGATAGAGTGAGAAATGAGGAGGTGAGGAGGAGAACAGGGGTGAAAAAGGATTTGGGAGATAGGGTTGATGAAAGAATATTAGGATGGTTTGGACACATGGAAAGAATGAGTGAAGAAAGACTAGTAAAAGAGGTATGGAAGGCAGATGTGGAGGGAGTGAACATGAGGGGACGTCCTAGGATGAGGTGGATGGATGGGGTGAAGGGGGCTTTGGGGAAGAGGGGAATGTCTGTTGAGGAAGGAAGGGAGAGGACGGAAGACAGAGGTGAGTGGAGAATGGTTGTATATGGATGATGTTGTGACTGCATGAGGAGGAATGGGCGGGGAAGTGGGGGGTGGGGTAGTATGTGTGAGTAAATTTTGACGCAGCCCGAAGGGATTTCTCCCCGTCCTCGCCTTATATGCAAAGGGGGACGGAGAGGGGGGGTCGCCGATTAAATGAAGCGGCCTCGCTGTGGATGTACTGTGTCTTGCGACACTGCTTCTGACCCAGGGCGGTGGGCAGGGTGCAGGGATGACCCGTCATCCAGGAGGTGCTCAGATGAGAGGAAGGGTGGGAGGGGTGTGGAGTGTATTTAGGGATGAAATGGGTGGGAGTGTTTTTATGCCTTTCCCTTTTTGGCTACCTCCCTTGGAAGGGGGAAAAAACCTTGGTATATGTATGTATGTATGTACTTCTCTACCTCCCTCAATTTTCCTCATTCTCCACTTTTACCCAAGTCTTAACTTCCCTTCCACCAAGAAATGATCTGGGAATCCCTGCTCTATCTCCTCTGGAAACAATTAACAACCAGAACTCTTCCAATCCTCCCTTCGGGTACCACTTCATAATCCATTAATGCCATCTCAACCATCCTCCCCTTTACCACACTTTCCGACTTATATTTACACTTGTATCTTTTCTTAAATACCATGATTGATCACCTCCCTTTCTAAGCACATCTCTAACATCTCTCCAGTCAAGTTCATATCTGACACCCCTTACCTTCCTACTACATCTATTGGCTAATCTTATACTCAAACACTGAAACCCCCAACACCACTATATTTACGTTCCAATCGAAACTCTCCATACGCGCAAATGAAAACACACACACACATTATATATATATATATATATATATATATATATATATATATATATATAAATTATATCTCCCACGTGTTGGATGGATGAATGGATGTATCTATGCAAACATGAATGTATGGAGAGTGTGTGTACATATGTACGCATGTATATGTATATATGCGGGGATAATAAGTTTCCTTATTGTTAGGCAGTTGTCCTCACACCCTCCCACAACCCCATCGGCTCGCATGATGTCCCCTGGAAACGCACGTGCAGTCTCAGCTGTGCAAAGGTCCGTCTCAACCAGGTCGGCCGCCTGGGAACGTCCCTGCATCTGACTTCTTGGCGGCATCGACATTTCTTCCTAGCAGCCAATTAGAACGCGGGTCATGATCTAACCAGGTATATGAACTGGACGGAAATCATCGAAGAGTCAGACCACTTCGGAGCACCACGCTGCGAGCATGGTTCACTACTTCCGTCGCCGCTCCCACCTTCCCCGGCTCCTCTCGCTACCAGAGCGAGCCATTATCATTTCTCAGGAGTCCAATATTAAAATAAAAATGTTTCTCCTAATCAATGTTTGCCTTCCAGCCAGGCTACTCACTCCACATCCTGAGGCCTATGTATGTATGAACGTGTGTACACATATGTACCCAATGTGTATGTGCATATACATAAAATCAATTGATCTGAGTCTCTTGCCTTATGGGAGCTTTTAATACACTTCTAAACCTCTCTTTTTTCAGTGCTCCTTCCTGGATCTCTTCCCAATAAATCCACGCCGTATCACTCTCTCTTGTTCTCACGGTCTCTGCTATCACACGCATCATTTTCAAACTCTCCCGAGTGAAGTCATCGTACCCTAGGTCTGTTCACATGTAAGGAGGCGGGGCTTATGGTTGACGTCATATCGTTCCGTCTAGGTCTAAAACCACAGAACGTCTGAGGGATACGTGACGTCATGTCGACTCTAACATTTCCAGTATACGTCAACGAATTTAGTATAATTACATGTTGCTTCCTCGTTTCTTCACATTCTCAACTTATGTTTTCTTTTCAAATTAGTTATTGATCATCAATTCGCTATCTTGTTTAATTGTCGACATATTCTACACGGGGTATGTCCCTCAAAATAATTTGAGCTTGTTATCATGCATCCTACTGATCTGCCGTCCCTCAGTAATAGTTCATCATTGCTAATATAATCCACTTTTATAATCTGCCATTTTTGAGAGAAATCTACTTCTTGTGAATTTACACAATAAGTGTCCAGGTCAAGCTGTAACTATTAGAAAATAGGTTTATTGAGATATGCATTAAACTCGTATACATTTACTTACACAGTGTTATGATTTGCTGTTTACACTCGCTCCAAGTTGTTGTCTGTGTTCCATCTTTTGAATTTCATTCTAGCTAACCCCTGATTATTTTGTTCAACTGAGGGAACTCTAAACTTGGTTAGCTGAACACCTTCAAAATCAACCCATTTATGACCAAGAGGCACTTCTTTGTTTTTATTCTGTCTAGCGCAAAGCAATTTTATTCAGCTGGAGTGAGATTTTAGGATAAGTATATTTGCGCCCGAATATTCATGCACTGCATGCGAGTACATGTGCATATATGCACTGTATATGTACCTATACAGTACGTATACACATACACACACACATATATATACATATATATATATATATATTATATATATATATATATACATATATACACAATATATATATATGTGTATACATGTGTATAATGTATGTGCATTCCATGGGCCTTCTGTTCGAGTTCAAGGACACGTAGGCCTAATGATACGAACATCCAAAGCTGACACATACTGTATATCACATCAGAAACTACGCGAACTTGTATTTTCTATTTTTACAATATCATAATATCGTTCACAAAAGCAACATCATTGTAAGATAGTTGCTATATAGATTTAAATACTCTTAAAGACCCATACATGGACTTGGGCTAAGAGGTGGAATGTGTGTGTGTGTGTGTGTGTGTGTGTGTGTGTGTGTGTGTGTGAACACACAGTTGCGTGCTTGCGGCTCAGTTCTGTCCCACGCACAGGAGTCGACACGCACACATACGCATACAAATGCACACACATGTATACACGCACATGAACGAACACACATGGCGATGGTGACTGTACAAACAAAATGCTGACTAGGAAATTTGGGATGCATACATGGGTACAAAAGTACAAATATTAAGTAAAGCATAGATTCATTTAATACTAAAACTGAAAGATTATACATATATATATATATATATATATATATATATATATATACATATATGTATATATACATATATGTATATATACATATATATATATATATATATATATATATATATATATTTCACAAGACGAAAATGTAGTAGCACATTTAGTAAAATGTTTTAAATAACCCACTGTCGGAGAAACAAAGCAAAGGAGACAGACGAACTGTATATTTCGACCACTACTGTGGTCCTCTTCAGCAGTATGGATACAAGATAAGATGTACAAGAATTTATACAGTGAGAGAGGTACAAAGTAGGAACAAGGGGAGGTGGCTCAAGTCACATGTCCGAGGTGGGGCGGATTCGGTAATGGTAATAATTTATTCACAGCATAAGTTGTTATACAATCAGGTGACCATTGCCCTTTTGATGTGTTGAAATTTGGCAATCTTTCCTCATTAAACACTTGCCAAATTTCAACACATCAAAAGGGCAATGGTCACCTGATTGTATAACAACTTATGCTGTGAATAAATTATTACCATTACCGAATCCGCCCCACCTCGGACATGTGACTTGAGCCATCTCCCCTTGTTCCTACTTTGTACCTCTCTCACTGTATAAATTCTTGTACATCTTATCTTGTATCCATACTGCTGAAGAGGACCACAGTAGTGGTCGAAATATACAGTTCGTCTGTCTCCTTTGCTTTGTTTCTCCGACAGTGGGTTATCAAAAACATATATATAATATATATAATGTATATATATGTATATATATAAATATACATATATATATATATATATATATATATATATTTACACTACATACACAGGGGGAGGGCTCATATACTGAAGATATAAACGTGATTTATTTTCACGCACAAACGTGGAAACACAGTAGAAAATACATATATACATATACTCGTACATAGTTAAACATACACACGCACACTCTCTCTCACACACACATGCACACGGCACTCACAGCATATATATATATATATATAACAGCCCAATCATGTTTGTTTCTGCAAATACAAAAATACATTCGAACTAAGGCTTCCCGGGATTCCAGCATCATATACTATTGGCACTAAATGATGTCATGTGGTAACCCTGAATATCTGGAGGTGTTTTCGAGAGGAGTTTGGTGGTGGAGACCACCCACTTGATGGTGAATTCTGCAGACGAAAATGCTACATGTACCCACATATACACACAAACACACACACACACACTCTCTAGGGAAATAGCTGTCGATCACGAGTCCAATACGTGATCCAAGACCATGATTAATCACCATGGTGAATCACACACAGAAACACGCCTCTCATCCCCTTGCTTAAGGGGAACAGTAATGGTTTGTATCGGTAAAAACTCTTCACGCCAGAGATATGGCTCGAACTCGAGATCTCAAACGTGAAATACCGGGGCGCTAACCTTCCTACCAACAAGCCGTGTGTGTGTGTGTGTATTCACCTTGGTCTTTGAATCACGTGCTGGACTCGTGATCGACAGCTATTTCCCTCCCGGAAGAGAGCTCAGAGCTCGTATGACCGATCTATGGGTAATGCTGTGACCTTACACGCACACACACACCCAACTCCCCGTCCACGAGAGTTGGAGTAACGACTCGATGCGCAGCGATACTGAAATTATTTCAGCCCTGGGCAGGATTCGAACCCGGACCACCGTAGTGACAGTCAGGGACTCTATCAACCGCGCCAGCGAGTCGTGTTTGTGTGTGTGTGTGCATGCGAGTGTGTGTGTGTGTGTGTGTGTGTTGAAATGAGAAGACTTTTTTTAACTCAATGTGGAGGGTATTCTCCAATGTTTCCACAACTGGGAGATTCGTATTTTCAACACCTTGTATGCACTGTACATATGTATGTGCTTTGTTCGTGTATGTTTATTGCATGTATATGCATGCATGCACACATACATGTAAGTATGTATGCATACATATTGTATATGCATGTATCGATGTATATATATATATATATATATATATATATATATATATATATATATATATGTATGTATGTATGTACTCGCATATTGTCTATCTATACAGTACCTGCACTCAGCCCCCTACAGCAGAAGGCCAGGAAGTACATCCGTCCTCTTTTTTTTCTTTCCCCACGATCGTTCTTGCTCTCCGACGAGCGAAGAGGAGGTTCCTCCTTCAGTCTGGAGGGCCTTTCCGTTCTGCTTGTCGAGAGCGAACGTAGGCGTGGTGCCCCCCACCCCCACCCCCCATCCCGGTCCTGGGCCGCCCCGGCCTGAATCATCGTTCATTCGTGCATTCACAGCCCGTCCGTAGCACGCCCTTCTCTCTCCCCACTCCACCTTCTTCTCCTCCCCTACCGCCGCCACCACCACAACAACCACAGCAGACATACCCACCCCCACCCCCACTCCCACCCCCGCCATCTCTCCCCCTCCCCCCCCTCTCCCCATCGGCCACCAGCGCCACTACTAGGATTATTACAGGTGTCCTCACAAGACGTGGAGGTAGTGTCCGAAACCGGGCAATGGTGGCTGTTGTTGTTGTTGTGGGGTGTGGGGGGCGTGGTGGTGGTGGTGGCGGGAACACGCGCGTTGTTTATGTGTCAAATGGCCGCCTTCGCACGCTTTGTTTTCATTTGGGGAGCTCCGTCGACGCTCACCGATCGTACGTACACATGTTGCCAAAATCTTGTTGTCGACTTTTTCTCTTCTCCGCACCTCCATCCCCTTCAGCCACCTCCTCCTCCTCCGCCTCCGCCCTCTCCTCCTCCTCCTCTTCCCCCTCCTCCTGCGAACCACGTGTCTGGCCACTGAGGGGAAGAGCAGAGGTATTAATCGCCACGGGCCACAGGTTCCTGATCACAACACAACGGCTCTGACGTTGCAGAGAGCCTCTCGTGACATAAGCGGTCGTCGAATGCACCCGAACGGAATGTTAAGGCGCTATTACCCCCTCCCACCCCACCCCTTCAGCACGTGCACATCTTCTGCCCACCTGAGGACGTACAGACCCGGACGACAGTGGGTAATTCAATCAGGTTGTTTTCCAACTGTTTTTTTTATACAAAGGTTCAATGGATCGCAGCTTCGTACTACAACGTCAATCGACATCATCACCATAATAGTACTAGTCCATAAGCATATGTAAGTTTATACGTGTGTATGCGTATTTTTTCATATTGGAGCGAGAAAGGTGCAAAATCCGTGAATATAATAAATGAAATCGAACTGGATGGCGACGAAAAATATGTAAATAAAAATCCTGGTCTAGACCGTGGTCAGTACTACGCTGATAAAAAAAAAAAAGGCTGCACATTGCCTTCCCCTATTCTGTCACTCTCCCTCATCCCCCCCCCCTCTCTCTCTCTCTCTTCCTTTCATGTATGCGTGGATGGACACATTAACAGTTTGTGTGTGCGCGTGCGTGTGATAGATAGACAGAATGTGTTCACGTGTGTCTGCGTCCATCTGTCCGTTCATGTATTGTGTGTATGCATGTGCGTGTGTGTGTGTGTGTGTGTGTGTGTGTGTGTGTGTGTGTGTGTGTGTGTGTGTGCTGAGAGAGAGAGAGAGAGAGAGAGAGAGAGAGAGAGAGAGAGAGAGAGAGAGAGAGAGAGAGAGAGAGAGAGAGAGAGGGAGAAAGTAGTTCACATGGGTGCGTCTGCGTCTGTTTGCCTGTACGTGCATGTGTGATTCAGCATGGTCTTGGATCACGTGTTGGACTCGTGATCGACAGATATTTTCCTCCCAGAAGAGAGCTCAGCGCTTGTATATGACCGATCTATGGGTAATGCTGTGACCTTACACACACACATACATACACACACACACACACAAAACTCCCCGCCCACGAGTTGGAGTAACGACTCGCAGCGCAGCGACAATGAAATTGTTTTAGCCCTGGGCGGGATTCGAACCCGGACCGCCGTAGTGGCAGCCGGGAACTCTAACCACCGCGCCATCGAGAGTGTGTGTGTGTGTGTGTGTGTGTGTGTGTGTGTGTGTGTGTGTGTGTGTGTGTGTGTGTGTGTGTGTGTGCGTGTGTGTGTGTGTATGTGTTGGGGGAAAATGTCCTGTGTTTTTCTTGTCTTTGCTGCCAGAGGTTGTGAATGTGTGGTGAGCAGGTAGTGGTGGACTCAGAGAAACGGCGGGAAAAGAGAGCAGAGTGGAAGAGAGAGAGAGAGAGAGAGAGAGAGAGAGAGAGAGAGAGAGAGAGAGAGAGAGAGGGGGGGAAAGGGGGAAAGGGGGGGAAGACGTGTGAGAGTAAGCGTGCGGGAGGGGAGAAGGATTGATGGGGGAGGGGGGGAAGGTTGGGGGGAAGGTTGGGGGGAGGAAAGGGATAGGAATGAGACGATGGAGGATGGTGGTGAGGCGATGAGGGGGCACAGGCAGGAGGGGGTGTCGGGGGAGAAAAGGGGGAGGCAGAGGGGAGGAGGGAGGGAGGGCAGGAGGGATGGGGGAAGGGGGGAAGAACGGGGGGGGGGAGACTCCCGCCTTCTTGTGTTACTATACGGTCTGGCACGTGCTGTAGACGTAGTGGAGGGAGGGAGGGAGCGGGGGGAGGACTTTAGGGAGGGGGAGTGGAGTGGGGGGGTGAGATGGGGGGGAAGGGGAGGGTGTGGAGGGATATCTGTGGCCTTTGCGCCTCTGAAGCCGATGTCAAGAAGTTGCACGGGAGAGGAAACGTGTTGGAGATGTTTGTGGTGGTCAGTCAATAGAAGGCGTTAGTGTATGCACAGGGGGGGAGGGGAGAGGGAGATGGGGGGGAGAAGAGTTGTACGTGAGGGGGGGGGGAGAATGAGGGAAGGGGGTATCACCACTGCTGGTGGGGGAGGAGGGGGGGCTATTAGTACAATAGTTCTCAACCTGTGGGTCATGACCCCAAAGGTCAGATATGACAAGAATTTAGGAAGGTCATGGTCTGGTCTTAAAAATGATATGTTTCTATGTAATGCAAGGAATGTGAACAGAAAAAATGTAATAAAACAAAGGTTCTCTTTCTCTCTCTCTTTCTCTTTTGTGATGTGGGATTTGGGAGAAAAATAAAAAGGAGCCACACGATTCTTGAGAATTAATTAAATTAGAGAATGGAGTGGAAAAGGTTCACTAAGCTAGTAGGGCATATATAATGGATAGGGTTGGAAGATGTACCTTAAACACAAGGTAACGAGGCAGTTAAATAAAACCGGTTTAACCTATCCGGCACAGGGGTCCACGGCGAGCTGACCAAACAGCCCCTAAAAGCAGCCAGAATAGAATATGTGAAGGTTGCCACCGTAACGATAAGGCTGACTGAAAGTGACGTAAGACAGTTGTGGTCTTGTTGACGTCATTACTTAACATCAGAGCATTTCAGAATTGCACGAATTCCCTTCTGTGTCGGGTGATACTTTCCCTGTTGTCTGTGTCGCCAGGTGATTTTATTCAGTTGTGTGTCAACCTCTCCCACAGCGAAAAGGTTAAACTCAATCGCGGTTAGACTTATTGCGGTTGATGGCTTCAGATCTATCGTGACTATCTATTTTACGATTTCTTACCGAAGGAATGTCACCAATATGGCGACATACTGGATACAAATTCACTTAGCTTCCTGTAAGAAAGGAAGTATTAACTTCAAATGTCCAATGTTTAACTGTTCATTTAATTAGGGATTATCCAGCCTTTTTTTCCTTATCCTTCCAGAGGATTTTTTTATATGAATTGTAATCTCATATGTACATGTTTTTTCCCCTATCACAAATCAATTTGTCTATATGTGGTCAAAAAGGAATATTCTTCATTGTTCATTTTACGTACAACATGATTACCCTGGGTAGCCCTAACAAATCAATTTGTCTATATGTGGTCAAAAAGGAATATTCTTCATTGTTCATTTTACGTACAACATGATTACCCTGGGAGTTAGCCCTCAGATCAATATAATGGCAAGACGTTAATTAGAATAAATTATCACAAGTATTACATCGAGCTGAAGAGGTTACGTTACAAATATTTAAAGCTTTAATCTTGATTTAATATGAGCGTTATTATTTGTTTGTTTATTATTATTTGCTTGATTTTCATTTATTATTAGCTGTCAATCTATTAATGATTACTATTTGCATGTGTGTTTATTATTTAACTATACCTATGCATTCATTTTATTTATCATTTATATTATTATGATTTTTATTGATTTTTCTTTGATCTATTTATCACTATTATATTTTTTCCGCATTCGATCTAGTTATGGACCAAATGGTCTCCTGTCGGCATGCTCCGCCTTTGTAATTCTTTGTACTCTAGATATAAATCAGCTGCCAATAGGGTAAAATCGATAAATTAGGCCAAGGGATTCACGATAGGAGGTCATGATATCAGTACTGATAAAAGATAAGGACAAATTTTGAAGAGTTATCACAGTTAGTGCTCATGACAGTTATACCTATCACTGTTCATCCATTATTAACGTAATAGTTATCATTATTATTGGAATGAGACTAACATAATTTAACACAGATAACAGATAATTGATAAGAGTACTATCAATAGCAACGACAATACAATAACAACAATAATGATAATAATGACAATAATAACTATAATGATGATAATAATAATAACAACAATAATGATAATAATGACAATAATAACTATAATGATGATAATAATAATAATAATAATAATAATAATAATGATAACATTAATGATGATAATAATTATAATAATAACAAATAACAGCATTAATAATGATAACACTAATAACAATTATAATAATGACAGAAACGCCATCCCTCTCGCCACAGAAAAATTCTACAATTTTATATTCCTGTTACTAATAAACCAATTTGGGTTTGGTGAGATA
The DNA here is from genome assembly GCF_046742065.1 of Oratosquilla oratoria. Lineage (NCBI taxonomy): Eukaryota > Metazoa > Arthropoda > Malacostraca > Stomatopoda > Squillidae > Oratosquilla > Oratosquilla oratoria. Next base: position 15,634,240 of record NC_134806.1, read on the forward strand.
ATTTCACCATAATCTAAGTGCACATTATCATACAAAATCATATAAAAATAACTTATTTTCATTGTTCCAATATTCTCTTACTCAAAAAAGTTGACTATCTTCATGCTGATCCCTTTCAGCGTTACTGTGTTAGTGCGGCTTCGCCTCTACCAGACCTCGTATGCAAAATCTAAAATCACGCACCTCAGTGGAAAGTTCCTAGATAGTTGACCACGGCCAATTGGATGGGACTTCTGGTGTGGTGAAATGTAAAGAGGTTCGTCGGTTCTGCAGTTGCCATTGACCGCTAGATGATTTACCAACGTGGGAGGGTGCGGTGGGGTGGATAGGGGGGCTACCCTCGAGGTCAACAGCCTCCGTGATAAAACATTGGATTATCTAAATTACCTTTTAGAAACCTTCTTGGCATAGGTTAGTGATGAAATATGCGTGACGTTTATGTCACCTAAATCTTTGGTCGTTCCAATATTTTTATGGTTAAGATTTACTGATCAGTATTTTTTAAATTTGTAATTAGGTTTGAAAGCATTTCTGGTCAGCTAGAATCCTCGTAAATACGAGTGTTTTTGTGTAAGTATTGATTTAGTTAAGTAAAGTCTCCCAAAGTTTACAAATAAAAATAAAGTAAAAGATAAAAATTAATTCTTAAATAAAAAGAAAGGAATGTTCAAATTATATGTAGCGACGCCCATCCAGATCGTAAAAGTATCAGACATCAATTTATCCAGCGTTAATAGTCATTCCTGGCGAGTATGTGTGGAGGGATGCGGTGGGGGGTGGGGGGAGGGCAACCTGTAAAATAATACTTAGTATTGGTTCTTAAAACCAATTTAGATTATCATTCGAACAATAACAAGTACTTCTCGAAGCCAGGTATGATAATATTCTTCAAACAATAAATAACAGTGGTTTTAAAAATCCCTACGACAGTTTTCAATTAATACCACATACTTTGGGCGAGGTCAGTCCACGCAAACACCACGAATATAAACGATAGAAAACAAATGCAGATGCTCGTGGCTTGAACAGAAAACGTGAGACTCGGCAAAACTCTTGTTGGTCAGGAGTTGCGGGGACAAGGATAGTGACAAGTGCTGGGCAATAAGGAATCCACTTAACAGAAACAAACTTTACCCCCTTCCACTTGCACTGAATTAAAAACAGCTCCCCACCCGTAATAAGAATGATAGATAACAAAATGTCATGTAGATATAATAAACACGTATAAATATATCTATAAAGGTGTTCAAATGCGTCCATTCTTGCAGATAGGGTTGTGCCACACGCGACACAGAAGCTTTCTTTCGCTGTACACCGTGGCCATGACGTCATAAGTGCCATCGATGGCGTCACTACTGTTCCCGATGACGTCACCATTGTCATCGATGAAGTCACAGCTGTCACCAATGACGTCATTACTGGTGACGTTTCTAGCACTTGTTGAGTGATGATGGCAGCCTCCCACCCACAAGACAGCGTCAACTTCCTCCTCCACTTCCCGACAAACATTCGAATCTGTTTTGAAACAATAACAAGATATACGAATAGGAAGTAAATGCTGTGCAGACCACTAACCCTCTAAGAATAACTATGACGAATTTGTTACTTATTCTGCCTTTATTCAAATCGGAAGAACGCCTTGACTGAATAAAATCGCCTAGCAACTAATGCAAACACCTGCTAGAAAGAGGAATTGAGTGTTATGATCTATCCTTAAGCTGATTAAGGGAACCTAGCGCCAAGCAGAAGAAAAAATGTATATAATCATACGTCTTCTCCAAATCCATAAAGCCCAGATAATACCCTTACCTTTTGCGAAGAACTCACACATCTGCTTTACCACGATAATATCTACACACCCTTTTCTTTACGTACACCCACAGTGTTCTTTCCCAGTTAAACCCTCTGTTTTCTCCCTAATCCTCTCAATTAACATACGTCTGTAAGCCTTACCGACTCCACTACAGACTGATCCCTCTAAAGCTACATTTATTTTTGTCCCTTTTCTTTTTGTATAGGGGAACTATATATACACTCCTCCAGTTTACAAGCACACTTCCCTCCCTTAGGCACACATTAAACAATCTTACTAGCCAATACATTATAACTGCTTCTTTCTTCGTAAGACACACCACGTGACACCTACCTAACTCAGGTGTCTTGACACCTTCCCTCGCTTTGGAAGAATATGACAGGGTTGACAAAGAAGCGTTAAGGGATATGATGCGGATGTATAGAACACGGGATGTCAGTTAAGGGCAATCAAAATTTATTACCGAGTAGTAGAGCTTGTATGAGGGGAGGGAATGGAGAGGATGAATGGTTCGGGGTGAAGGTGGGACTGACTCAGGGTTGTGTTATGTCACCGTGGTTAGTCAACATGAATATGAATGGGGTTGCTCTTGAAGTAGACTCGAGGGTGTTGGGTAGGAGGTGGAGCTGGTGAGAGTGGGAGGAAAAGGGAGGTAAGCAACTTACTTGTGGAGGACACTTCGCTATACCCGTTGCATTGAGAAATGGCCGTTAGGGCGGAGCACTGGGAGTCCCCCTGTGTTGCCACATATAATTATTTTATAATTCTATTCTATATTTTTATAATATTGCCACATATAATTATATATTTTTTGTCACACACCACCACTGAGGTAAAAATCAAAGCAATGATTTCTATACAAAGGTTTCGTTTCCTCGAGTCATAGACATGGCATATGAGCAAGAGAGAGCGACGTTGCCGCTACATCTATTCTCTTGCCCCGCCCCCCTCACACTGCATTCAGTGTGAGCCGTGCGGGCCGTGTTATCTGTGGAGATGTGGCAACACCGGGAAATCTCCTAACCCCGCATTAGCGGTCAATTCTCGTTGCGCTGACTATAGTAGCTTAGTCAGAGGATAGACTGATGCAGTTGATGGAAGGCTCTGGGAAGATTTGTGAGAGGAAAAGGCTGAAAATAGAAATGGGGGAAAATAAGGTGACGAAATGTACTAGTGAAGAAGGTGGCAGTGTTAGCTAAGTTTAAAAGGTGAGAGGTTCTAACTTTTTAGGGTTACAAGTAGCAGAGAATGGATGAGTGAGGTTGAGGCGAGTTATTGAATATTGGAAGGAAGTAAATGCTCAGGGGCAATAAATTGTTTCGCGAGAAACATTTATCTCAGGATGAGCACTTAGAGAAGACTGCACGAGGGAGTGATTGTGTCCACGACGTCGTATAAACAAAGACTCGATACTTGAAGAGGACAGACTGGAAAGACATAAACGTGTTTGAGATGAAGTATTTAAGAAGCATGGTGGGGTTGATAGTGAGATAGTGATGGAGAGTGAGATATGTGGAGATAAAGCAGAGAGTGGAGAAGGAAAGAAAGATGGCATGTAGTAAGGATGATCAATGAATGTTGGGATGGTTTGGACATACGGAAAGAATGAGATAAAAAAAAGTCTAACAAAAAGGGTTTGAAAGGCAGAGGTGGATGTACTACATTTCAAGGAAAAGCCAAGAATAAGATGGGTGGACGAGTCGAAAAGGGTATTGGGTGCAAGAGGAATGTCTGTCGAGCTGGGAAGGGAGGGGGCACGAGGTAGGTGTTGGTGGACAGTGGTTGTGAATGGATGAGGAGCAGATGCTGCCTGAAGAGATTTCATTCTTGTTTGTCTCCTCTATAAATTCACTAATGGATGAGTAGATGACGGGGTTCGCGGTGAAATGAAGCGGTGGGGGTAAACCAGCTTCAGCCGTCGGGCCCTGATGTGGAGGCGCTGTGTCTTGCTGCATTGCTTCTGACCCAAATAGTGGGTTTTTGGAATGGTGTGGGATGGGTAGAGGGTAGGTATGTATTGCCTCGACCATCATTCTTTTAGGAGGAAAAGGGCTTCTTGTTATATGTAAGCATGGATGCATACATGTATGTATATAAGTACATATGTGTATGTATGTACGTTTGTGCGTATGTATGTACGTATGTATGTATATAAGTATATATGTGTATGTATGTACGTTTGTGCGTATGTATGTACGTATGTATGTATATAAGTATATATGTGTATGTATGTACGTTTGTACGTATGTATGTATGATGTATGTACTGTATGTATATATATAATCATATTCCCCTTTCGTACCAAATATTTTTTCTTATCAGTCGTGGGGCTCTTGTATCCTGTATCTCTGATGGATTAAAGAGATTCAGGATGATTATTATTGCCTGTGACGAGCATTCGAAAAAGGTAGATAATGGTATAATGTGCAATTAAATAAATGGGGATTAGCTTACGCCAGGATGAGCTTAACTGCGACAAAAAATGCTACCTGTGCCCGATGTGCTAGAATTCTCAGAGTAGGCACCAGTTCCCTCTTTGTTCAATTTTGCTTGTTTGGATAACATGAATGTCAGTGAGCTATATAGTTATGTGCACCACACAACAAATGGCTTCATCCTTCCTCACTATCTAAATTACACAACAAAACTGCTAAAAAAAAATATATATATATAACAACAATGCTGTCACAAATAAATTGTTTAATTACTCATCATTGGTCTTGGGCAAAACAGAGGACTGCAGGGTTGCGAAACAGAACAAAAGCGTATTCGACGACTTGTGATGTAACGAAATTGAGTCGAGATTTTCTATATATATATATATATATATATATATATATATATATACTTTTATATATATATATATACATATATATATATATATATATATATATATATATATATATATTTGTATCAAATGCTGCAACTACAGGCTATTGTAAACACATGAAGGGCGAATTTGGGCAGCGTGAGAGAGGTGTGTTTTGTGTACATCGTCTGTGACTTTTCACGAGAGAAAAATAAATAGTGATTCATAAAGAGCAATCGTACTCTAACGTCAACCCCGCCCCAAGCTTTAATTAAAAACGGCACGGATGAATCCTTGCTACTTCAAAGTTTGCCCATCACCCGTCCTAAACGCTTTTGTCATATTACATTTCATTCCTCTGATGGTGGATTTCAGAGCAATTCTTTTCATGTTATTAATGTTAATAAGCTTTTCCCGTGGTTAGAAAAAATATACATTAGTTTTTCATCTTCGGGTGCATTCGAAAGGAAACAAAAAAAAGTACAAAAATTAAACAAAACTATTTTGGATATACTCGAGGGGGAATTCAATTACTTTTTCTAGATTTCAGAGAATCCAAGAAAACAGTGAAAAGCTAAACAATAACTAACTAAACGTTGGATGATGGAGAAAGAATCCGCTATGAGTCACAGCGCCTGAAGAACACATTTTTTGTGTTTCAATTTTTTATTTCTATTAAAAGAAGGACATTCGATTATCAAAAAAGTAAAACTCGAAACGTAAGAGGACTGCCAGTTTCTTTAATAAATAAATGAATAAATGAATGAATAAATATATGCATGTATATATATATATATATATATATATATATGTGTGTGTGTGTGTGTGTGTGTGTGTGTAAATATATACAAACGAAATATACATTGGTGGAAATATGATAACACGCATTGGTTGGTGTACGCTTATGGAAACTACTTATGAATTTACTTATAATGTACAGTTGCCCAAAAGAATATCTATCTGGCTTCTTAAATTTCTCGGATAGCGAATAAAAAAAAATGGCAACCCTTGCTCGTTGAGCAAAGGCATCACAAGAAGTAACTGTTGGTCATTTACATGATAAAAGCCTATTAAATGGGTTGAAAAATTGGTGGTCGTACTTGTGAATTTACATAAAGATGAAAGTATCATGTAAAGTCCGGCTGAAATGCCTTGCATTTCTTATGCAGTTACACACGTTGTGACGTCATGTCGTCGCTTCATGCTCAAACACAGAATTCCTTTCCGTGGTGCATTCTCAAATTCAATGACTGGTGAAAATAATTTCGCTATATGCGTGTTTTTGCATCAAAGCAATTCATGGCATTGGGACATAACATTTCATTATAGTTTTATTCAAATTTTTTTTACTTTTACTCGACTAATTTGTATCCTATAGATTCATATTTTTTTATATTCGCAATCGCTCCATCAGAAATAATCTCAATAATTAATGAGATATCTCTTACAAATTATAACAATTGAATTATGATTAGAATGATGAAAAGTCACATTGTTGTAAATTATTTGTCTAAACTTCATATTCAGTTAAACTGCTGTCGATGCATTTATCTATTTTCTTGCAGTTTTTTAAACTTCGGCAGTTGAATTTAGTTTTAGGAAACGCTGCAGCAAAACGGCTGGGTCAAGTGACATAAAACTTAATAAAAAAAAAAGTAGACAATAGTTTCCATGTTATCTCATTATATTTTGGTAGGAATTGACTCTAGGTCGAGGTCAAGATTACTGAAAATAAGATTTGTTTTTATTCAAGGCTGTGACTTCCTCAAAGCCTGTCCTATTTACTCCAAATCATGACCTGAATTATAATTCAACATATTTCTCAATTATAATCCTAGCGATCACAGCTGTGAAAAAAATGAACATCGGTAAGAAAAAAGATGAAAAGATAACAATAAAAACTAACTTTCAGTGAGTTTGAAAAGTAAAAGTTTTTCTAAAATGTTACAGACAGATGTGTCTAGTATTGTCAACATAGGAAGTTGTATACATAACTCTATGACCTTTGACAAAGAGCAATTCATTATTGGGTCGGACTATAAAAATCCCGCCGCTTCTTCTTTGTCTTTAGACTTGGTGAGATGCAGATTAACTATGACTGGAAACCAGGTTCAGAGGTAACTCACCTGACGTCACTAGGCTGTATTTTACAACCACTGTCAAACCCATTTACACCCCAGTATGACAGTATGACGTCATCGGTAACATCAAAACCATTTCCACTATGTCCCTGTAGACGATGGAAATGAGCTGCATGTAGTATCATAGCTCGCTTCTTGCGCTAAAGATAATTCTGGACACGGAAATAATTGGCCAGTAATAGGTACAGTTTCATACTCACGTATGTTAGTGCCCTGTCAGCCTCGCCTGGTACCTTATTCAGACAAAACACACAAACAGATCCAGCCGAATAACATACTACATACCCTTCCCTTACAACAAAACCTTCTACGGAACCACTTAGACGTACAACTGCGGTAAACTTTGGTAAACTAACAAACCATCAACGTCCCAAGTTATATATCATTTCCTGGTTGCTGGTGTAGGTCTGGAGAAGGGTGAGTGCGGCTGTGGGCCACCGGGGGTTGTTTGTTTTTATCTGAATGATTGATTAAAATGCGAGGGTATTCGTCGCCCTTCAAACGACGTAGCTATTTCACACCTGAATGGAGAGTAAATAATTTTGAAATTCCATTGTTTACCGAAACGTATGTATGTATCACATTGCATGAATTTCTATTATAATAACAGTAATAATTTCATTGCCGCTCGCAAATGATATGACGGTTACGGTCATGGGGGGGAATCTAAATGGTTCTATGAAAATGTCCTGTGTCGCACATTTCGGGAGAACAAAAATATATATATATACGTCACGGCACGCGGAGCGTGTGCACGCTGCACAGGCAACATGACGTCATGTGGGGCACGAAAGATGTCACTCTGCCCTGAACCAGGTGAATCAACCAGAATAAACACTTGCAAGTCCACAGTTCCACCTTCACCATAATAAGGGAGTTTTAATGATGATGTGTTCTGATACAGGATGCCTTATTTTGAGAAAATTACTCGTTCATGACAATAATAAATTTATAGATCAATAAATAGATAAAAATGAATAAATGCATGCTTAGAAAAAATATTAGAAAGTAAGTAAAATAAAACAATAAAAATATAATGATGGTCAAACATCTTGCGTATGACGTCATAACGTTCGTTTTCTTTCAAAAGTGAAACCAAGTGGTCGGTACATAACACGACTGCATTTTACCTAAATGACGTCACTACTACGCCGATGACGTCACTATCACACGGCTGTGACATCACCATCATGGATGTGACATCACTATATTCCCAGCTGATCTGAGTGCGTGCCTTTGGCTGGTAAATGTATTGTGTATTACAGTTGTAGGGCAATCATAATGCATAAGTATAAAGACGATTAAAAATGTTAACGTGATTACTACTGGATGCAAATAAATAAGTTGATGAATGCATTTTGTATTTCGCAAAACATTGTTTGTTCATAGTGATATTAAAGTATTATATTCTTTGCAAAAGCTGTTCGGCTTAACACGGGCACAATCGCAGTAATTATGTTGTTATATTTACAACGATAATCATTATCATTTGATGATGAAAAAAAAAAAGGTAAAAACATTACACATACAAGCTCTCCTTCCGTGACGTGTGGTACTTTTGACACCGGTCTGGATACGCCGGGCGATTTTATTCATCTCCGTGGCACCTTCTGGGTTAGTAACACAAAAATACTTAAATAAAATTTAACCACTTCAAAACCGTGTGTACTTTAGGGTCAGCGTCGGCCAAATCAGGGTCTCGACCGAAGCAGGGCCTGTTCAGACTTGGGGCCATCCACAGCACTAAAGCCAAGTCGACTGCCTGGTGTTTGGAGAGAGAGAGAGAGAGAAAGTGAGAGAGAGAGAGAGAGAGAGAGAGAGAGAGAGAGAGAGAGAGAGAGAGAGAGAGAGAGAGAGAGAGAGAGAGAAGCCAGATTGCAGACAAATGTGGTCTTAATCCCCTGACGGGACACACACACACACACACACACACACACACACACACACACACACACACACACACACATGGTTTGTTGGTGCAAAGATTTGTGCCTCGGGATTCCACACATATATTATATATATATATATATATACATATATATGTATATATATTTATATATATATATACATATATATATATATATACATATATATATATATATATACATATATATATATACATATATATATATATATATATATATACATATATATATATATACATATATATATACTATATATACTGTATATGGCCGACATCATACATCAATATATTCTCCTGATATAGGCTATTAAGTGACCCTCCCACTCAAGTTCCCACTTGCATCGTTGTCTTCGGGGGTACCCCGGACTCTTTAAGAACGAAGACAAAGACTTTGAGGAGTTTTTACGTTGGCTTTCGTGGGTTCCAGCCTCGTGGGAATTTTCGATTTCAAAATGCGATTATTTACCTCAGAATACGGAATCACTGACGCCACTGGGAGACGTCATTGTGGTGTTGAACTACTGAAGGACCCTGGTTTAAAAAAAAAAAAAATAAATAAAAAATAAATAATAATAATAATAATAATACTAATAATAATAATAATAATAAATCTATTCCTTACCTGGAAACTCCACAAGATTTTATTCGGGTTTATTTCAGGTATGATCCGAAAGTTCACGTTTTCCAATGTAACTAGGTTTGTGTGTGTATTATTCACCATAGTCTTGGATCACGTGTTGGGCTCGTGATCGACAGCTATTTTCCCTCCCGGAAAAGAGCTCAGAGCTATTTGACCGATCTATGGGTAATGCTGTGAGCTTACACGCACACACCCAACTCCCCGACCACGAGAGTTGGAGTAACGACTCGCAACACAGCGATACTGAAATTATTTCAGCCCTAGGCGGGATTCGAACCCGGACTACTATAGCCGGGAACTTTATCAACTGCGCCACGAGTGTGTGTGTGTGTGTGTGTGTGTGTGTGTGTGTGTGTGTGTGTGTGTGTGTGTTGTATGAGGCGAAAACAGCACTGCAGGGATACCAATTACTCAAACTCTTGTCCCGTGGGTTTGAGATTGGCACGCCTGATACGTGAGATACAGTACCCATTCACTCCAGATCAGAGTTCGATTCCTATTTTCATAAAGTATTCTGGATTTGAATATATACTTGCATGTATACACACACTGACATATATTCGCACACGTATAATTCTATCAATTTTTTTGTGTCCTCAGAATGTGTGTGTTCGGATCATCCTTTTGGTAATTTCTATATAGACGGAGACATTCTGCATACACCTGTATTTCCACGCACATGCACAAACAAACCCTTACCCAGGGACGTGTGCGTTGGTATATTTCTGTGTTATGCTATAAAGAGGCAATCCTATCCATCCGAAACTGACAAGACAAAAGAAAATGAATTGCAAAGAATTCCGCACGGGTTTTGAAAAAAAGAAAGAAAAACAGGCGTTATGACGTCATCCACAATCTCGAGGGACAAGAAATAAAAGAGTCCAAATCCACAAGTGATATGTGGACCCAAACAACGACTCACAATGCCATGAAAAACAAGGACAAAAGAAAATACTTTTTAATCAGGAGTCTGTATCAAAACGAATACAAAAAAGTAATAAAAAGAGGGGTGAGAGAGAGAGAGAGAGAGAGAGAGAGAGAGAGAGAGAGAGAGAGAGAGAGAGAGAGAGAGAGAGAGAGAGAGAGAGAGAGAGAGAGAGAGAGAGAGAGAGAGAGAGAGAGAGAGAGAGAGAGAGAGAGAGAGAGAGAGAGAGTGAGAGAGATTCGAGCAGAGATGAACAGTCTGGTCTTCATGGTGGGTTTCTGCAAAATCCTCGGAATGTCAAGCAGAAGGGAAAAATCAGTAATTGGGCTTAATTCAGTCTTTGTAACCAGATACTTAATTTGATTTTTCTAGATATAGTGAGTTTATATTTTTGGGGGCATGCACACACACAGACAACGCAGATAGAGGCCAGGGAGGAAACTTCTCGAATGTCTCAAGCTAACGGTCTTCAGCTCTCATGGACTGGAAATCACCCGGGTCGTTCTTTTGTCGAGTTAATTGGCTCATTATCATGTCTGAATTGTCTAGATAACTGCCACGGCTTCGCCTCTATCGTGTCCTTTCTTGTCAAAAGGAAGATTAATGGAAAAAAGATTTCATTGTTAATTGAGTAAAATAGATATGATGTTTACTGATAAGCCGAATTTTTAGAGAATGAGGTACATTCGATCCAGAATGAAAAAAAACGGAGGCTATCAGCGTCTAATCTGGGGGAACTCAACCCAGACAACCATAAGCAACAAAGAAATGAGAGAATGAAAGATCCAGAGGAAGTGTGACGTTGATATTCATTTATAAGCCATTTATTCCCATCCTATATATTACTCTTAGTTTACGTACATATATATGTATATGTACATGTTTGTGTGCATGTATGTGTGTGTATATTTGCCTGATTGTAGTATACAGGTAAGGAACAACGCTCATTGGGTCCCCTTTTCTATTCTTCAATTGATCATGCCTAACCTCAAATTCATATACAGTTCCAACTTAATCTATATCCTTGATTTCCAATGATCAAATATCAATTTTAACTCATGTATTATTCCAGCCTGGGTATATCACCTTCTAAGTTGTTCCAAGTATTTATGTTTCTCTATGGAAAACTGTATTTCTTCATATCCGTTACACATATGGTCTTTATCAATTTGTTTCCAGGACCTCTTAAAGTCCCCATCCTATAATTAAGATATCTCTTATGTCAATACAATCAATACCCTTTAATTATTTGAATACTGTAATCATATCACCTCTTTCTCTACGATCTTTCAAAGTTGGCAGTTCCAGTGTGCTTTCCTCCTATATCTTATTAGCCAGGCTGGGGACTAGTTTGGTTGCTACCCTTTGTATTTTCTCGACTTTGCTTATATCCTTCACTCTGTGTGGGGACCATACCACTGACGCAAATCCCAGTCTTAGACTGATCAGGATTTCAATGAGTTTTTTTTTTATCATCTTTACTTCCATTTATTGAAAAGCCACTTTAATCTTCTACAGCACTACGTACGTCTCTCCCACAACCTTGCTGATATGTCTGTCATGTAACAGGTTGTCTTTTATCAACACTCCCCAAATCTTCCTCCAATTTTTACTTACGTAATAGGTTCACTTCCCAAGGAACAGTTTAAGGATGGTCTTTTGCAGATATTGCCCCTTTCTAGTACTTTCCATTTTTGTAAATTCATTTCCCATTTTTGGTTCCATACAAAAATAGTGTAGATATTTATCCAATAGTCTACAGTCCTCGTTTTTCGCCCTTCTCATCATTTTTGCCTCGTCTGCAAACATGCTGACATAGCTTGTTGTGCCTTTGATCGTGTCATTGACAAAAAACATTATTGGTGCAAACACTGAACCTTGAGGAACTCCTCTAGGTACTGCTCATCTTGATATTTTATCCTTTACTACTGTCCTCATGTATCTTCCCTTTAATTTTTTTTTCATCCATTTAAGTGGTTTGTCTCATTCTGTGTGTGTGTGTGTGTGTTGTTTATACATATTTCAGTGAGCAATCCCTGGGTAAAACTAAAATTTAACTCTTCGGCCAGAAGAAGAAGAAAAAGAAGAAGAAAATAAATTATACATATTTCAGTGAGCAGTCTCTGGGTAAAACTAAATATCATCTCTTCGGCCAGAAGAAGAAAAAGAACAAGAAAAAGAAGAAGAAAAAGAAGAAAAAGAAACTGATTCAATTCTCTCGCTATTGTGATGCCCCTTAAGCCGAATAATAGCAGTCACCGTTAGCCAGAATAAAATATATGGAATGTGCCACCTAAGCGAGGTGGTTGCAATATGAAGATAAGTCATGACAGTACGTAACCCTCCTTATAATGAAGACTATTTTCCTGAATTTATAAAATAATATCATCACGGTTCTCTTCATCCCAATTATCCACCTATTTGATCTATTGTATGTCTGTCGAGCAGGGAAGGGAGAGGGCACGAAATGGTCGTGAGTGGAGAGTTATTGTGAAAGGGTAATTCATTGACGCGGCACGAATGTGAAGCGGTGGGGATATACCAGCTTCGGCTTCCGGGCCCTATTGTGGTGCTATGTCTTGCTGCATTGCTTTTGACTCAAGCAGTGGGCGGATAGGAATGAGCCTTCAACCCAAGAGGAACTTTTCAATATATGCAATGATGGTATAGGATAGGTGAGAGATTCGATTAAATTTTGAGTTATGTCTATCCAACTGTATAATTTGATGTAGAGCCTAGACAAAGCACACTGTTTATCATTTCGTTGTAAATACAAGTCAGGTATGTTTGATTTAATACGAACGTTTCATTTTAGTCTAATTCTTTTCCTATTCCTTTATTGTAAATAAACTATTCAAGTACCCAAATACAACTTTTGTTTCAGTCATTTCTTATGTTTTACTATTCAGGGTTCTTGCTAGACATCAGACAATTCTTTAAAGCAAAATATAGATAAAAGATATATAAATAAAAAGGCAAATACAAAAATATATAGATAAGTCAATAAAATCAATAGTACTGAGGATGTAAAAATTTACTTCAAGAAAACGAAAACTATTTCCGTAATCTTTCCTTTCGACTTTTTACTGAGATACAGAAATAGATCTTCCGCATTGTTGAGAAAGTTGCTTTTATGCGAATATTTCGACTGTCACCGGTAAGATGTGGGTCAGAGTTGCTACAAGATGCTCTCAACCCCTTCTGCACTGGGGCGTGCCCTCAGCAGAACAAAATCCACTGGCGTTAGCCCTGGGGCGTCGTAACGAAGAGTTTAGAGGTGGGAGTGAGTATATGTATGAATACGGGCGCATGGAGTGCAAAGACAAGACTATCTGGTCTCAACACACACACACACACACACACACACACACACACACATATATATATATATATATATATATATATACAAGCACCCGGACCTGGCTTCGCCAGGTGTGCTTGGCCTACGGCGTAGCTCGCTTCGCTTCACTTGGCAATATTTCGTAAAGATTCTCTTAGCAATATTTCGTAAAGATTCTCTTGGTAATATTTTATCAAAATTCTCTTGTTAACATTTGGTAAAGATTTTCTTGGCAATATTTCGTAAATATTTTCTCATTAATATTTCATAAAGATTCTTTTGTCAGAATTCCGTAAAGATTCTCTTTTTCTTGTTAGCACCACTTTCTTTTTCCATGGTAATATTATTAACGTATTAGAGAAATATTTTTTTTTGTTAGTGGAGTGGAGATTCTCTTGGCAATATTTCGTAAAGATTCTCTTAGCAATATTTCGTGAAGATTCTCTTGGTAATATTTCGTAAAGATCCTCTTGTTAACATTTGGTAAAGATTCTTTTGGCAATATTTCGTAAATATTTTCTCATTAACATTTCGTAAAGATTCTTTTGTCAGAATTCCGTAATTCCGTTTTTATGTATAAAGATTCTCTTGGCAATATTTCGTAAAGATTCTCTCAGCGTTATTTCGTAAAGATTCTCTTGGTAATATTTCGTAAAGATTCTCTGAGTCTGAGTGAGATGTGTCCCCGGGAGTTTGTATTTCCGGTGATGACTCATTTCCGGAGTAGGAGGTTGGAAGGTTTAATCTTCTTCACATCAGTAACCCACTTCCAGAAATGCCGATTTCTTCGTACCTTCTCCGCTGGTGCCTCACCCTTGGCCTGCGGCGCTGCGCCTTAGGTGCGGGCGCTGCGCGCCTTGGGCTACGCCCCTTTTTTGGAAAATAAAGTTCTTCTTCGAGTTCTTCTTCGAGTTCTTCGAGTTCTTCTTCGAGTTCT
>NC_134806.1:15651268-15666268 GCF_046742065.1 Oratosquilla oratoria
AGATCACTGTTAAAACACTCACCCCGGTCCATGACCCCCTGTTACCTTTTGTTCGGGTCACGCACTTTCGTTCAAAAATTTCAGTTTTGACCATTTTCATTTTTATATATATAATATATATATATATATATATATATATATATATTAAAACTTAAACCCACTCTCGGAGAAAGATAAGCTGAGATACAGAGTAAAACCGTATATTTCGACCACTGACTGTGGTCCTCTTCAGCAGTTACAATTATAAGGTACATAGACAAGAGGTTATATACAGAGGAGGAAGGGGCATTGGGGGACTCAGTAAGCCTCAGGTCACATGCCCCGAGTGAGGTCGGACGTTACGTCCTGTAGAGATGAACTTGTCAACCGCCATACTAGTTATAGCATCAGGTGACCATTGACCTTTGGATGTATTATAATTAGGAAACTTTTTTATTAGTGAGGACTCAATAATTTTTCTTTTGAAACTACAATTTGAATTGTACACTGTAGCTGCATTCCTCCAATCTATTCTGTGATCTAAAAGGCTAGAATGGAGGAATACAGCTGAGTTTTCTTGGCCGTATCGTATAGAATTTTTATGTTCTTTGATCCTAGTGGGTAGATCACGTCCCGTTTGTCCCCAGTACACTTTATCACAGTCGAGACATGGTATCTTGTATACTCCAGATATGTCCTTATTGGATGTTCTGATGGACATTTACTACTTTTTTAAAAATATTATTTGGGTAACTAAAAGTGACCTTGATTTGGTTCTTAGGTAATAATTTAGATGCGGCATGCATGGATTCGTTATAAGGGAGTTTGATATTTGATTTATCCCAAACAAATTTTGTGTTGGAATTGTTTGTTCTAAAATGACTGGTTTTGGCTTTGCTGAGGGCTTTTGTCAGAAACCAGTCTGGGTAGCCTATTTTTAATAATTGAGTGCGCACTGATTCAATTTCTGAGTTGAGAAATTCCGGGCTGCAAATCCGAAGAGCTCTTAAATAAAGGCCCGAGGCAACACTATATTTTATATTATCCGGATGATTACTGAAAAAATGTAAATAACTGCCCGTATGAGTAGGCTTCCTATATACTGTAAAGGACAAATTATCTGGACATCTGATCACTAAAATATCAAGAAAAGGTATTCTTCCTTCAATTTCCCATTCTACGTTACTTGAATTGATATATATATATATATATGTATATATATATATATTTATATATATATATATATATATATATATATATATATATATATATATATGCTGGTACATTGTGACAAGTTGATGAAGGTGGAAAAAGAAGTCACGGGGCTAGTTCTGAGTTTCTGAGTTTATTCCAGGCAGGTTTTGTTCTATGCTTCTTCTGAGGAATGACCCTCCAACCCATTCCTCTGAAGAAGCATAGAGCGAAACCGGTCAGGAAGAAACTCAAATACTAGGAACTAGACCCGTGACTTCTTTTTTTACCTTCATCATATATATATACTGTATATATATATATATATATATATATATATATATATATATATATATATAAAGATGTATATTATTTCTGAAAAATGAACAATGTTAATCGTAAAATGGTTATGGAAAGATGGAAATATAGGATCGCATAGTCTTAGATGTCCTACAAAGGGTTTCTGAACCTCTAAGAGGTGCTGAATAAGTTGGTACATAGAAATCTGATGTCGAGGACATTGGAAGTGCTTGCTCTAGCTGATGGATTAAAGAAAAGTGGTGGTGCCCCTGCACAGAGGGAGAGAGAGAGAGAGAGAGAGAGAGAGAGAGAGAGAGAGAGAGAGAGAGAGAGAGAGTAATGTTTACTATCATTATCATTACTATTATTATTATTTCCTTTATTATTAGTTATCATTATAATGCTGAGCAAATTACAGTATGGTTCGTTTTTTTTAATACACGAAGAACCTCATCATGAACACATCACCGTTCGCTTTCTTCATTTCTCTGATTCTTAAAATTTATTTCGTTGTCAAATGTCGGAAAGGAAGGGAAAGACAACGATCTCATCTCCATCTCTGAGAGTCCTTGCATATAAACGTCCCTCGGGGACTGCATTAACTATGGCCTCGCATCGTCCCCTTCCGTCCTGAGGATTCAAATTAATCTAGGAATGCCTCAGCGGTTCGATTTGTTCCCATAAGTCAAGTAAAATATTCACCAGACGACTTCCTGGTGAGCCCAGACGACTATGTTCAGGTGAGGCTCCAATTACCCCAAGCCCATCCAGAAAGAAATTCTGGGGAGGACGTCCCTGAGATGCCAGCTAGTGTTTGCAGCCGTTTATGTCTACCAGACACCATTCAAGACAAAAATCTGCATATTCACTTCCACTCATAATGCAACACCGTAGACAGATTATTCTAATGGTCGTTTTCTGTCAAGTACCATCGCAATAAAATGCTTAAATACCACTAATTCTACATATTTCATTGCTCAGAACTTAGGGAACTACAATGCCGAATCGTATATAAGACAAACCCACAGAAACCTTTACGGCGAACATTTGAAAATGATAAACGACGTGACGTCACATCTGTGAATTTAGCGAGTGTCGGAGTTGGGACCAAACATCTTTATAAGGCGAGCCAAACCTTAAAACGATGACTTAATTTACAAGTTTTCTGTCTGAATAATCATAGGCGATTAAAAAAAATGATCATGAACTGCCGTAATATATCTGTTTTGATGTAATCATTATTATTACTTACATGATCCAATTTGATTGCTACTATTCTTTAACACAAAAAAAGAAAAATTCTCCGATTTTCCTAGTATTAATAATTCCTTTGTCGACAGATAAGCGAGTCGGTCAATTCAAGTCAGCTGTGTGATTTATAACTCCCATCTCGCCCAATACCAACTTTCATCGATTCAACGTTTAACTCACCCATTCACAAATTCGTCGTTTTTTATATTTATTCTGGGTAAGGAGAGGCCATATCTTTAAGGTCAGGGCAAGCCCTAAAGTAAAAAAAGGAGAGGACAATCTCTTCCCGTTCGTCTCAAAAGCCCATGGGCATCTTTACTTTCCCTGTGAAGTCCAACCCCAAAGGGTTGGCAATTGGTCTCATAACCGGGCACAAACTATAAATTTTATTGTTTTTTTCCAACACTTTCCACACATAAAGTGTAAACACCGACGATTGCCCTCCTCCTCCTCCCATTCCTCCTTCCAGGTGACGAAAACACAGACAGCAGTCCAATTTTTTTTTCACGGAGGGATATATGAAAGGTTACGAAAGAGCTTTGCCGCCTGCCAGGGGTACATTCTTGTATTTTGCATTTCATTCGCGCCACGACGCTCTTACCCGGACATTCCAAAGTCGAAAAGTCCTCAATGCCCTAAGCATCTCCTGACCAAGTGCTTACTAAACATAGCCTGATGCAATACTAAGTGCCAAGGATCAATAGAGCAGGACACTGATACCTATATAATGTGAGATTGAGGCATGTGATTCCCTCATGCAAAGACCTCACAACCCTTGTTTTAAATAACAAACAAATACTGTATATCGGGCATTCATTCATTAACCTTCCTGACACGCAATCCAACACGGACTCGGTAAAAGACACCAAAGGCAAAAATGCTACCTCTCTGACCTATACAAGTACTTTGAGCAAGTTGGCCCTGGTAGTGTGTACAGTCTATACACACACGCACATAATGTATATATATATATATATATATATATATATATATATATATATATATAAATATATGTACATATATATATATATATATATATATATATGTATATATATATATATATATATATATATATATATATATATACATATGAAATTTTTTACTAGAAGTGATCTTAAAATTTATCTTAAAAGTTATCAAACTCCATTTCCCGTAAAATCTGATCCACGCTAACTTAACCGACACTACCCTACTTAATCTACATAGAACTGCATCACTTTTAAGGAACACACAAACGCTACGTGAGCCCTAAGTCATAAATATAACTCACCCGGAAATACCATAGATGTCGCGCCCCCAGCAAAGCGCTCCAGCGATGACGTCACTCCGGGAACCGGCCACGATGGTGCAAAAAATCAAACCATCACTGAAAACTGTTCGGAAATGTAAAGATTAGTTTTCCAATAATGTTAGGCAATAAATCTATTTTATTTTTATTTTTATTTTTATTCTGGTAAAAGGAATAAAAATACTGTTTCATTCCAATGATGCCGACTCTGAAGGCCAATTTCCAGCATCGCGTCCACTTTAGGTGTAGCAGTGGATCCCGTCTACAGCAACAGGCTATGCAGTGAGTTACACATCAAATAATATCCTAAATAAAACATTCTTAACTCTCTTCCATACCTCCTACTACTTTTCCTTCAAATCTGGTTGCCGTTCAGGCTCTTCTATTCATCTTGAAAGCATCCTCGCTGACGAAGCTCATCTCGTTTTCAACCCTTTGCGTTCCGAGTGGCACTTTCATTCTTATTCATTTCCGTGGCACCCCGTCATTGGCGTGCGAGTTCAGGTTTGTGCATAATGAAACGCACGTCACAGGCTGCCAAGCCTCGTGCCGTTTCGGCAAGGTTGGCCCTCCTGGTCCGCCTTCGAAAACGTTTCCAGAAGAATTCAACGACATGAATTAACCCACAGACGACGGGATTTGTTATTACACATTTCTTCCACTGCCGCCAGGCGATTTTATTCAGTTGATGGGGAGAATCCCCAGGAGTTTTAAGGGTTACAGATACTTCTGCGAGGTACTGTACACAAACACTCACACAAACACGTCACCATTCGTCGCGTTTTGAAGTCGAGTGACCCCGGAACCGTTTATTGACTTCTTTCAAAAATGACTTCGATAGATACTCGAGCGGCCACGTTGCTATGGGGATTTGGCCCGTGAATACGCATAATCTCTCGATCGATCAATCAGGATCAAATGCCGACAGGACTCGAAAGCTCCAATCATCTTAACCCCCATCCTTAGAGCTTAGGGCCACAGCGAGCAAGTCCTTCCAAACTTTTTGACTCACTGTTGATTGAAACACGTCGTCACAGTGACGAGAAATGGGTTAACACACACACACACACACACACACACTCGGTGGCGCGGTTGGTAGAGTCCCAGACTGTCAGTATGGAGGTATCGGCGGTACCTGGTTCGAATCCTGCCCAGGGCTGAAATTATTTCAGTATCGCTGCGCTTCGAGTCGTTACTCCAACTCTCGTGGGCGGGGAGTTGGGTGTGTGTGTGTGGGTGTAAGGTCATAGCATTACCCATAGATCGGTCATACGAGCTCTGAGCTCTCTTCCGGGAGGGAAATAGCTGTCGATTACGAGTCCAACACGTGATCCAAAGACCAAGGTGAATCACACACACACACACACAAAGTGCTCCATATGCCTTAAGGTTCGGTATGTTACGACAAGGCACCACTAAAATCTTAATTATTATCCACTTCGGTTATTTCTGTCCCAGGCAAGTATTGGAAGGAGGAGGAGGAGGAAATGGAGGAGATGGAGGAGGAAGAGGAGTAGAAGGAGAAAATCAATTATCTTTAATTAAATAAAAGAAAAAAAAATTGTGGAGAAATAAAGTTGTATGCGATCGCTAACGTAGGTTCGGTCCGGAGATCAAGTGCCAGTCCTCTGGGTAGCACCTGAGGGAAAGGATGCTGGTGGATTTTGGAGGAAAGAAAAAACGACGGGGGGGGAGACGATCGACTCCGACGTTCCTCCCTCTGCCGAGAGTTTACGCTAGGTGCTCAGTCGTAGCCAAAGCCTTTGCCTTGTGTGCTTGGACAGCCTGGGTTGATGGCAATCACCGGTAGCTGTTGGGGATGGAACCTGAGTTCAAGTTGCTCAAAGGCGAATTCAAAGCACAGCGCGCCATGGAGGAGGTACAAGGGAATAAGGTTCATTTTATTCTGGTTAACGTCGTGAGTATTTCGGGGGAAAGGTGGAGGGGGGTGGGGGTGCTCTCTCTCTCTCTCTCTCTCTTTTTTTTTTTTTTTTTTTACAACAAACGAGGCACAGAACCCCATTTCGTCCAGGGCTCAGTTGATCCAAACCAAAGGCCGTTGCCCAGAAGAGATTGTATAAAGCGCGTCATCGTACCGGACGGGTGCATAATTATCTTGACCGTTATTCTTTTCTATTCTTAATATCTCCTGTCATCCGGAGAATTCTCTCATCTGATGGGAACAATTTCAATAAACATCTGAGGGAGAGAATATTGCAGGTAATCTCACTCTAGATATATTAATCTTAGACGATTTTTTTTCTTTTTTCTTTTTTTTAATTTGGCTGTCGCTCTCGTATGCTGGGAGCTGATATCGAAAGGTGGTGAGTGAGGAAGGGAGGAGGAGGGGACAGGTTGCTGGTAGCGTTTGACGCAGTCGGAAGGAGAGGAGGTGGGGGGAAGTGGAGTGTCGTACGCAGGATTAACCCCCTCGGGCGAGAGGTTCATCGATGCTGAATAAAACCGTTCGGCGTTATTACACAGAACGGAACTTTTGTGTGACGCATTCGTCAGTCTGGGTTAATCGACACTATTTTTTTTAATCTTTAAAGAAATAAAAATGGTCCTCTAAACCGAATCAAACTTTCTGGCAATGAATTGTTTTAACTAACAAATGCGTTATAGTTACACACAGACATACACACACACACACACACACACACATATATATATATATATATATATAATATATATGTATATATATACATATAAGTGTATACACACACACATATATGTATGTATGTATATATATATGTATATATATATATATATATAAGTGTGTGTGTGTGTGTGTGTTCAGTATGTAGTCATTTTATTCGAGATGGTACTTAATCCCATAACGACGAGTGAATTCCTCTACGTATGAATAAACATGCCCATAGAGTTCCAACAGAGTCTCTTTTGCAAAAGAAACAGAATAAAATCCTTTAAGTGGGACAAATTCGTCCCAGAGCTTAAAAACATGTAGGAACAAGCAAATTACTGTTTTGTCGTTCACCGGCCTCCTCTTACGTTCTCAGGAAATGGCTGGACAACCAATGCCGTCGTCGCTTGCGTTCTTTCACCAAAGTATAACTCCGGTAGATGAAAGAGAGCGGCCGTGTAAAGCGTCACCCAACCCCCACTCCCGAATCCACTCCTTTTCCTACCCCCCCCCACCCACAACCCCCCCCCCCCCGGGCTGCCTTTTCCCTCCCCTCCTCCTCCTCCTCCCCCTCCCCTTGCGAGCCGGCCTGGTCTCAGAAGTTCCCAAACATTTCCTTTTCAACTTCGGGAGAGTTGGATTGGCTCAGCTACGAGCTACGAACTCTGGACTTCGATGGCAAGTGCCAAGGTGTATATCTTCTTGGATGACTTCGGGTTGCGGCCTGCCCTTCTTGAGAAGGCTATGGCTCTCCCGCTCCACTGGAGTCCATTTCCATGGCAATCGACACTTGCGGCCTTCTTCGTTATGGATCCTCCGGACAGGTACAATTCTTGTGACCCGAGGTCAAGATTCACGCCGAGACGCAGCCGAGGCGCGGTGTCTAATACGGAGACGGCACCGTAGACCCCATCAAACCGCGCACTGCGGAATCCGCCTTCGTGACTGATGGTCTAAGTTTTGCTGAAGAGTCACTGACTCTTTTATGCTCCAACCTGAAGCTATTATTATTCGGGTGAGGAGGGGGGGGGGGCATGGAACACGCCCTGGCCATGCGATCTGGTCCTATGGTGATACGGACTTCGAGGTCCGTTACTGACACCCTGAGACACTCTCAACCCAGCGATAACATCCGCATCCTGACCTCGATCTCTTCCTTCTGCAGAAGTTCCACCTGCAAGGCAAGAGTTCGATTTTTCACCTGGGAAGGTACCGAGCCATGTCGGAATGAAAGGTCCTGGCGCAGCTGCTCGAAAGAGACCCAAGTTCGATGTTGGCGTTCCCCAAGGCGGGGGTTCGAGTCCGTGGTGGAACAGGTAGAGTGGGTTTCCTTCGATTCCGCGTCAGTTAGTGGTACTGTCTCGTATAGAACCGCTGTTCCAGATGTCAAATGTCGTAACACTGCTGACGACCAGCGGTGTCAGCACTCACTCTCACGTCCCAGATGCTGACCTGCACCAATACCTGTGCGATTGCCGCGGGGGCAAGCGGCTACGACGCCCGAGGGCACTGTGAGCTTCTTTCTGCTGGCTACAACGACCGTGATTATTGCGTCAGCTGGGAGAATGTCAGTCATCACCATAAAACCTAAGACCGTGGGAGGCCCTCTGGACTCAGAAACGCTCTGTTTATTCCAGATGTTTCGATCCCTGGCGGAGTCAGCTTTCAGGATTCGGGTATGGATTGCCCAGAGGAAACCACCCGCGCACGCGGGATCGGTGTTTCTGGAAGGGGAAGAGAAGTCTGTAGGAAAACGCAAAGATAGTCATGGCTATTGCCACTAAACGCTTTAAGGGATATTTATTAGTTTTGTTGTCATGGCTCAAGAGGCATGGGCAGGATACTTGGCTCAAGGCTTGCTTCAGTATGATGGGGGAATTCTTTTTTGGGATATTCATTATCAAAATCTCAGCTAACAAAGTTAAGAAAGGAGTGTGAGGCTTAGTCGTACTCGTAAGGACAGTCAGAAAGATGGAAATATTTTTAGTGGTAAGTAAATTGAAACGAGACGATGCAGTGGGAGAGAAAATTAGAAATGAAACGAATTTCAGTAGGAAAGCTTATGTAGATGTTTGTGTGTGTGGTCGTGTTTCATGATTGCGATGTGATTGTGTGTGTGTGTGTGTGTGTGTGTGTGTGTGTGTGTGTGTATGTGTGTGTATGTGTGTGATGCGGAGACGGTTGCTGCCTCTATGTGGGTGTACATACAATGGGATATACATATAAGTCATCTCACGCCTTAGTATCCTATTACTTTTTTTACGTAGAACATATTTAATCAACGGTTTCTGTCACACAAGAACATACGACACTTTTACCCAGACGACAGCACCAACCGATCCCACCTGTCGCTCTGGAGTAAGCTCTACACCAGGGGTTCTCAAACTTTTTCTCGTTAAGTACCCCCTGAGTCATAAGATCATCTTCCCGAACCCCCAATAATCTGACAATGAAGAGAATGGTAATTTATTGACTAACTCATTAAAGTACAATAATTCTGCAAAGGATATTATAAAATTATTCAAATTTTAATGACTTTATTCAGAAGAAACATCAGTATTGCAAATATTTTACAATGATGCTACACATGCAGGAGTGAAACAATATTTTCTTAAGTATCAATCAATAATGAACTTCAGTGTGAGGGATGTGCCTGTTTGTTACAAGAAAGTTTCTCAATTCGAGGAGCAGTATTAGATAGGCACAATCGTAGGTCATGCTCGACATTAAGTCGTGATCGATGTTTAGTTTTGATATTCAACAGCGTTGAAAATCCTTGCTCGCACAGGTAAGTGCTAGGGAACATCTAAGTACCCCTAGAAATCTTCTTGTGAACCCCTGGGGGTTCGCGAACCCCAGTTTGAGTACCCCTGCTCTACACCATCTGAATCACCACATCAGACATCGGTCCGATGAGGCTTCTAGATAGCTGGACTACTGGACTACTGCGTCAGGGTATGAATCGGGTCGATGGAGTCTGTCAGTCTGGTGTACACGATGTATTATTTATAGACATCATAAACAGATCGGCGACGCGTTCCTGACAATTCTGAGCTCCTCTCCTTAACTCAGCAACACACTATCACCAACGCCTCTTTCAGTCCTTCTGCTGCAGAGTCGAGTTCCCTGTGCTAAACAAAACGGCCTCGTGGCCGCCTGAGTATAGACTAAACTCTCAAACGTAGCGAAAGATTTCAGTGAAATATAGGTTCAAGTGGTATTACCACTTTTGCTGCGGAGGGGAGATTCCCCCCAGAGGTGAATAAAATCGCAAAGCGGCAGCTAGATTGATAAAGTAGGAAATGAACGAAATTGCTCGACGGAAGTACAATGATGAAACGGAAAATGTCCGCCCACTATGGAAGAGGATCGAAGTATTATACTACAGTCCCCTCTCTCTCTCTCTCCAGAGGTCGAAGTACTACAGTCCTCTCTCTCTCTCTCTCTCTCTCTCTCTCTCTCTAGAGATGGTGCAACGGAGGTGAGCAGAATCGCCTAGCGGCAACCAGAATAAAGACAAGAATGACACCCGTTTCGCGCGCTCACGTGTGTGTATGTGTGATTTACTGTGGTCTTTGGATCACGTGTCGGACTCGTGATCGACAGCTATTTCCCTCCCGGAAGAGAGCTCAGAGCTCGTATGACCGATCTATGGGTAATGCTATGACCTTACACGCACACACACACCCAACTCCCCGCCCATGAAAGTTGGAGTAACGACTCGAAGCGCAGTGATACTGAAATTATTTCAGCCCTGGGCAGGATTCGAACCAGGTACCGCCGGTACCGTCATACTGACAGTCTGGGACTCTACCAACCGCGCCACCGAGTAGTGTGTGTGTGTGTGTGTATGATTCTGACCCAGGGCAATGGACAAGATGCAGGGATGACCCGTCATCCAGTAGGTGCCAAGATAAAAGGGAGGGAAGAGGGTAGAGGGGAGTGGAGTATGTAGGGGATGGAATGGGTGGGAGTAGTTTCTATGCCTTTGTCTTTTGGCTACCTCCCTTGTAAGGGGAAAAAGCCTTTGGTATATGTATGTGTGTATGTATATATATATATGATTTTTTTTTACCGAATCTGAGGAATTTGGAAAATCTATGGAATTCTTAGAAATTCTAGTTTGTGATATTCGTGCGGCATAAACTAAGTTATAGTGTCATGAAACAGAAATACTCGAAGTATCCGATTACTTGTAAATGATTGCCACTCGTACTTAATGCATCGTATCTTCAGTGCCCTATTATTACTAATGACTCGCATAAATCGTTCGGTATTATTCTTGAAACATCTGATTTAGGTGTCGCGGTCTTGAGTAAAATATCGTTCACATCTGTCTTCACAGAGCTTCCTTTACAGGATCGATGGTCTACTGTATGGGATGAAACATACATGGATGGAGGTATTTCAGTCCTTCCTTGGCTGAATTGCCCAGTCTCTTCCTGCATGTCCACACTCACTCGTCTCCCGCCAAACGATCCCTTTCGGTCCTTATATGGGGTCAACCTGACGCAACCTGAGGTGCTAGGTGCTGCCCGGTAGGAGCGACCTGAAGACGAACCCAGTTGGGCAGGCACTTGGTTCCCGGGAGCACCCCGAGACCTCGACAGAGAGATCTATGCGTCGGGTCAGTGGCTATCACCGGCCTGCTACATGCGACTCTCACATTTCAATTAATTAACTGTTAAATTGTCATTCAAACTGGTCACAGGTCATATATCTCCTGTTATTGAACTTTTCCATAAAAAACACTATTATTTTCCTTACGCCTTGTCAAGGAATGTCTCGTCATTTCTAGTGAGAAGGACAGACAAGAATAATAAATAATTAAGTAAATAAAATCTTAAAATGTGCGTAAATATTAATTTTTGTCATTGTCACTTGCGCTGCGACGTCAAGTGATAACGTTGTCGGCATTGTTGTGGTCGCTCGCCAAGGTTCCGCTGTTCCTAGACACATTTAAAATGCACGAGCCGACATCACACGAGCCTCAGACTTACGATTTCTTACCAGGATACGGCGATATGACGTCACTCGTAAGCCCCGCCCCCCTGCACGGGAAGTGACTTTATACACACTTTGGCTTGCGTTGTTCTTGTCGATTTTGGCGGCATTAGGGTAAGGTCTCCAAGCGGTCGTCGTCGTTGTCGTCGTCGTCGTCGTCGCACTCGCTGCTGCTGCGACATACTGCAGTGCATGACCACCTGTTGCAGACCGTTTCACCGTCGACGCCTATGCGAAGAAGAAGAAAAGGAAGAAGACGTCGAGGGAAGAAAAGGAAGACGACGAAATCACGAGGAAAGATTTACCAAAAAAAGAGGAGAAACAAGAAGAAAAGATTTAAAAAGAAGAAATGAAAAAGGGAGAGGACTGGACGTGAGGATGATTATGGTTGTAAAGATAATGATTCACAACGATGACAATGAGAAGGAAAAGAGAAACAAACAGAAATGTTGGTCGTGGGATGTTGACATACGACGACTGTGATGACGTAACAGTAACGGTAAATTTTAAATTCACGCGTATGGACAACAACGAAAGATGACAAGATTATAATGATGATAATGACATTGATGATAATCTTCGTGGCCGTAGTGACGATGATGATTGATGATAGTGACAATGACGATCGCGATAATGTTGTTGGTGATGACAGTGATAACAAAAACTAACGGTCAGTGACTCCACAAAGAAAGCAATAAGACATACTTCACAATTTTTGTTCTGTTTAATGCCATCTAATGTCATTCACCTCCGTCCCCCCCCAACCCGGATCTCCCACCGATACGATGCCACAGGGAGAGAGAGAGAGAGAGAGAGAGAGAGAGAGAGAGAGAGAGAGAGAGAGAGAGGGGGGGGAGAGAGGGGGGTTGATCGAAACAGTCTATAGTTCTGTTACGGGGATAAAGAGAACAGTTTGGCGTCAGCCAGAATAAAATAAATCGTGCCATCCGGTATAGGAATGCTTCAGCGAGACCACTTCGCTTCTGAAGGGCCGCGGGGCCGTAGGGGTGAGTGAAATAGCCTGGCGACGCCCAAACAAGACAATAAGTGACATCGGGCACGATGCGAATGGATCTTCAGGCTGAAAGTGTATCAACTAGTAGTCAGAACAACCTCCACCATTTTGGTTCAGGCTGAAACCACATGAATCTATTCAGATGTCGTCAGACTGAAATGCAACTGGATTCCAGGGTTGAGGATTGAGGCAGGAGGAGGCTGGGGCCTCACAAACACACACACATGCACTCACGCATGGCTGGTCATGCCTGAAGGTTGAGACACGGAGGTGGGGCAGGGAGGGGGCGTGAGGTGGGTGGAGGCTTGAAGTTTGGCCAGGAGACGGGTGTAATTAAGAACAGGACGGAGGCAACGGAGAGTACACTGAGGAAGAGAAATGCCGGAGGGAGAGGAATAACTGAAGAACGAGGAAGAGGAGGAGGAGGAAGAGAGTGAAGGGGGAGCAAGGTACGGTGGGGGAGGAGAGAGTGGATGAATAAAGGAAGGTAAGAAGGAGGAAGGTGGAGGGAAAAGGAGGGAATAGAAGGAGAAGTGGATGAGAGGGATGTAGGTGGTGTGAGGAAGTAGGTTGGAGGGGGAGTATAGGAGGTAGGGAGGGAGGGAGGCAAACAACCTTCTGGAGGTCGAACAACCTCCCCCCCCTCTCCCCACTCCCCCCTTGCCCTGGACTGACCAACTTCAAAGCATAATGTTCGCAGAACGACATTTTTGTCTTTTCCTCTGCTCCGCTCTCAGTCTTTGTGACCAACACGAATACGACTCAGGTGCGAGTTATTATTATTATGCGCGTGTAAGAAGGTGCAAATGTGTTTATGGAGTTCAAAATATTCTTACGCACGAACACACAAAAATATGAATATATATATAAATATATGTTTCGATTTATTGGAATAACTGGGCTAAAGACCGATAGAAACAGAGACAATAAACCAAGCGTGCAGATTTTTTTTTCTGTATATTACAATTGCATGAACATGGTTAAATAAATACACACGCACGCACGCACGTATACACAAACACAAACACACACACGGACATGAAGACTATGTAAATACATCAGTGGGAAGAATGAGGTAAAAAAAAAAGGGGGGGGGAAGATTCCCAAGAAGGTTTGTTTCCAAACTGAACAGTCGCCTGAAGGTTTTCTCAATCAAGGTCAAGGTCAAGGTCACACTAAGCAAATGGGGGGGGGGTATTGAGGAGCCAGATAACTGTTCTAAAGGGTCAATCTGATTCAACTGTCATAGATCTCACATTACTTAACCTAAATGTAATTGACGTGCATGTTAAAACGAAAATGAATAATATAAGAAGTTTATGGTGTGGCGGACGATGAATAGGAGGAAGATCCGGGATCATGATCTCAAACAGGAAGTGACGAAAGAAAAAAAGAATAAAAAGATATATATATATATATATATATATATATATATATATATATATATATATATATATATGTGTGTGTGTGTGTGTGTGTGTGTGTGTGTGTGTGTATATATTATATATATACTTATATATGATATATATATATATATATACGTATATATATACGTATATTCTAATTAAGGCATTTAGGCGGGGGAATCAATATTGTAAATTATAAATGAAAAAGGACCATAAACTAAAACAAGAAAATAGATAAACCAATGAAATAAATGGATGAATAATAAAAACTGTTGAGAAGTACCGCATTAAACAAATGTAATAAACTACCACCCAAGTAACCAAACTATGCAAAGAAGAACAAGGACGGATGTATAGACTTATGCAATATGCCATCCGCGCGCGTTCCTTCCCTGTATAACAACGTCAGGAATTAGCCAAAATAAAACGACTGTCACACGACAGCATAAAATCGTTCTATACTAGTTGAAGATTTATTTTCAACGATGAGTAGGAAGGCTGTTTGAGCTTCTTATTAAAATGGAGAACCACTGGCCAAACACTTAATAATCTAGAACGATTTAATCGAGTCTAAGTATTATCCACTCTTCCCCTTCTACTGTGATCCAGAATGAACCTTACAAAGCCTCGTATCCATTGCAGATACCCGAAACTGGCTTATGATATATTAGATCTATGCCAATATATTTTTCGTTATTGCTGCACAGATAATATAGTCTCTATGGGAAAGTCTCTTTTATCATAGGATAAGCGCTATATACAGAAACAAGTTAAATATTCAACAACAATGAATGAATCTGACATAACTTAGGCCAACCCGTGTGTCCTTGTTAATATATTTTTATTTTAATGATGCTAAACTATTTCAGTCGACTTGGACCACGACTTAAAAAAGAACACATATTATCATTATTAATAATAA
>NC_134806.1:15671268-15676268 GCF_046742065.1 Oratosquilla oratoria
GAGCTCCTTGGATCGTAAAAAGAAATAGTGTTCCAACGTATCTTCGAGGACTCTTCCTCTACCTACGTCCTCATCTGTCTTCAAATCTCTCTCTCTCTCTCCCCTGTGTGTGTACACACACACACACACGCATATAATATATATATATATATATATATATATATATATATATATATATGCATGAGAAATCACATGAACTCGTGATTCTAAATATGCAGAAAAACCACCAAGGAAAATAATAAATTGATGATCAAGCGCTTTCGTCTCATGTACCCTGAGGATGTCTAAATAGACGAAAGCGCGCAGTCATCAACTTATTATTTTCATTGGTGGTTTTTCTGCACACACACACACACACACACACACACACACACACACACACACACACACACACATATATATATATATATATATATATATATATATATATATATATATATATATTGAGACGTTCTGACAGGTTGACGTAAGTGGGAGTAGGAAACCCAGGAGTCTGAGTTTATTGCTGACTAGTTTCGCAGGTATGCTTTCTTAAAGGAATGGTGTACAAAATGGGTTGTGGGCATTTATGCGTGAGGGAGACCTCACTCCCTCCCGGCAGTGACCACAATACAAGCAAACGCACCTCCCAGTCCAGAAGGGTCAAGTCAAACTGGGTTTTACTTCCACCACACCCATCAATAAAATAACTTCGACGACAGCCAGAGTACAACGCTGAGTGCTCCTCCCTTTCGCAAAATGTAGCACTTTTCCTTTAAATCTTGCTGCCGCCACGCGATTTTATTCACTCGAGTCACATACCCTCGTCGGTGAAGGATTTATGGCCTATTTTGATTGAAGCCTTTTCGCAATAGGTGGAACATTTCCTCGTACTTTACCTCTCGCCAGGTGATTCCATTCGTCTTCATGGTACTTCCTCGGTCGCAAACTGAAAGAAGTCAACGAGGAGGATCTTATGCCAGGATACCTTTGGGTATGATCAGATCCGTCACCTGTGCCCTTCGTGCTTCGTCATCACGAGTAAAGAAGCAGTCACCTACGCTGGAACAGGAGAGCGGGACCGCTGAGTACGGGGCGAGATCGATACGCACACGCCACGGAGTCATATAGGGACATCACACAGCTGCTGGCGAACACTGGACCAGCTGCACCAGCTGTCCAGCTGGCGAAGCACTACGGAGAAGGAAATCGAGCGAGAATGTAATTGGAATGGCTGAGCTACTTCTGGGAGAAGACTTCTGTCTCGTCGACCGAAGACATAAGAGTCTGCAGTTGGAGGCGCCAGTAGTGATTGCTGTTTACGAACTGGGCACAGTCACCTTCGTTTCACCTGCAGGGTAGTTGCTGCTCTTTTTTTCTTATTCTTATTTTTATCTATTTCTCTTTCTCCTCTCTTCCTTCTCCATCGTCCTCTTTAGTTGCCGCCTTTTTTTTTTCCTCTCTTCCTTCTACGTTGTCCTCTTTCTACCTGCAGAGTAGTTGCTGTTTTTTTTTAATTCTTATTTCTATTTATTTCTCTTCTTCCTCTCTTCCTTCTACGTCGTCCTCTTTCAACCTGAAGGGTAGTTGCTGTTTTTAGTCTTATTTTTATCTATTGCTCTTCTTCCTCTCTTCTTTCTTCGTCGTCATCTTTGAACCTGCAGGGTAGTTGTTGCTCTTTTTTATTCTTATTTTTTATTTATTTCTCTTCGTCCTCTCTTCCTTCTCCGTAGTCCTCTTTCACCTTGCTGGGTAGTTGCTGTTTTTTTTTTAATCTTATTTTGATTTTTTTTCTTCTTCCTCTCTTCCTTCTCCGTCTCTTCTTCTTCTTCTTCTTATTTCCCTTCTTTTTCTTCTTCTTCTTCTTCTATATGTAAAGATACGGTCTCCAGTATGTCGGCAGTACTATGGACGGAAGTACGAATTCTATAATTTCAATGTATTTATACTTTGAACTGTCATGTTTTCTTGGAGACAATGAAACAGATAGAGATACCTGATGTCTCGTCAAGTTTATCCTATAAAAAAAAAAAAAAAAAAAAAAAAAAAAAAAAAAAAAACCATCTTCCACCTTTGCCTCGATTAGATCTGTTTGCTCGCCCCCGTACCCCGGGAGGGACGTTGGGGAGGACCATCTCCCAAATTCCTATCTTCAAAGCCCATCAATCACACCATCACCTGGAAGTGCAACCCCGAGGTGCCGGCACTCGATCTCGCCAATGAACCCGATATCTAATTTCCACTAGGACCATTGCCGGTTGCTCCGGGTCCGCGGCTTTCTGGGAATTTACGTTCAAAGGAAGACTCGTGGAAGTGACCCTGTGTCTTTACGAATTGGACTATGATCACGATCTACGAAGACATGAGCTGTCGATCACGAGTCCAGCACGCGATCCAGGGGTACAGCACACCTGCGTGCTTTATGGCATGTCATGTAACACCTTTGGGCAAATCGTTACAGTCAGTTTTGCAGAGGCTGTTGGAAGTGGCGACAGACCTAAAAAAAAAAACTCCCCCCCCCCCACCAACGTCACTCCACTGCCGTTGCCTCGGCACAAACTCGCCCCTCCCTCCCCACCCCAACTCCCCTCAAACACATAGGCAAGCCGTGTCGTGTGTTTAATCATTTACTCGTTAGGACCTCGTGGAGTCTCTTTTCTTTTTTATTCCGTCTGTCGATGAGGAGTATTTACTAACTCCCGTGGCGAAAACCGTATCGATTAACCCTCTTCCGTAAAGGATTCTCCTTTCCCCCTTTGCCATGACTGACGTCTGACGGTTTCAGTCACCTCCTCGGTAGCGAGGGAGGTCCGTTGCGCTTGTTTATGTACCTGGTTTTTTTTTCTCTTCACTTATGAATGTATCTATTCATTCGTTTATATTCGTTTCTTATATTCAGCATCCAGGTTGTTATGAACAAGGCTTCCATCAAGTTTCCAGTGTCGTTTGCTGCAGGAGAGAAGAAAAAATACACACACACACACACACACACACACATATATATATATATATATATATATATATATGTATGTATATATATATATATATATATATATATATATATATATATTTCTTAAAGTACCGTTATATATACTCTATTATTATACCCATTATTATCACCATTATCATCGTTATTACCACAATAATTTATTATTATTATTATTCATAAATAGTTCCTTTCTTATCGAAGGGCCCCAGCGGAGATGAAGAAAAAATAACACATAAAAAGAAAAAAAAAATATGCAGCGATTGTGCAAGTTCTCCTTCAGACTGAAACCATCTTCGCAAATCAGATCACAAAAAGTGCGCGGAGCTTCGGTTCAGCACCTGGTGGCCGTGAACAGAGTATTGTATGTGAATGACCTCTGCGTGTTGGCAACAGCTATTATTCTCCTCAACAATACAATCCGGAGTTAACCATAAAAAAATCTATTCCGTTCACCATCGGGTTCATCGAGATCACAGGCCATTTTCAGCTACACAAAACCGTCCTAAATTAGGCTAAAAACAATATATAAATGTTGTCACTGTGTACACAAAGGTAAGGTCCAGTGACAGCTAACGAGCCTGAGAGCTGCTGACAGTAATGATCGTACCGTGGCACCGGATGCCAAGTAAGCGCGGACGCTGCAGTGCCAGAAGCCGAGACCAAGAAGACCCCTCGGCCAGTGCCAGTGCCAACCCGTCGGCACCCGCGGAAAACATTAGCAGAGTGGCGCCGTCTGGGATTTTTCTGAATGAAATCGCGTGATATCGTGTTTGTTGCTACACCTGTAGCAGGGGGGTGGGGGTGGGTGGGGTTATGGGGGTTGTGTGTGTGTGGAGGGGAGGACCAGTCTGTTTGGGTTTCCATGATCGTGCATGATTCTCATTTTGTCCTTGTCTGTCTATTCTCTCTCACTATATCTCTCTCTCTATTGTGTGTGTGTGTGTGTGTGTGTGTGTGTGTGTGTGTGTGTGTGTGTGTGTGTGTGTGTGTGTGTGTGTGCATGCGTGTTTGTGTGCGTATATGTGTGTGAGTATCATTAGGAACACCCGAACCTCACCGATGATGGATCAAAACTATGTAAATGTATCTTTCACTGGAGTTGCACTCATGCTATTTTGTTTACGAAAATCGTCTTTATTACAAGGAAAGGGCACACATGTAAAACATATTTCACTGCATGCACGTACACACACATACATGCATGTGTTTGTGTGTGTGTGTGTGTATGTGCACGTGTGTGTGTGTGTGTGTGTGTGTATGTGCACGTGTGTGTGTGTGTGTGTGTGTGTGTGTGTGTGTGTGTGTATGTGCACGTGTGTGTGTGTGTGTGTGCTCTGTTCATCTATTGCGTTTCCACACACATTTACGTACATAAAACGTACACACACAAATAAACATACGTGCAAACACACACATAAACATACGCAGAAACACACACACACACATACACAAACACGAACCTGCAGTCATGTACATAAACATAGAATTCGTGGGTAATGGAGTCCATCGCCAATAATTGTTGTAATGATTATTCTATCACTGGGAGTTAGCCGAATATTTGCTGGGTTTTGTGCCTTATGGCGCGCTGTTGTTCATTTGATGCTGATCCACTATTATCGTTGGGTGTTTTGGGGTTGAGCGGGTTGTGTTTTTTTTTTTGTTTTTTTTTGCCGCGGCCCAGTAACCAAGCAGCTTACAGACTGTGGCATTACGTCTCCTCTTGTATCAGTGTTCCTTTCGCAAAGGCGCCACAGCACGCTTCCATGTGCAGGAGCCATCTATTATCATACGCATTTACGCTCTCGTTTTTTTTCCGTAATCAAACAACGTCCTCCTTCGTCTCTTCCTTAGTTTCTTCCTCACTCCTACGTTTCCCTTAATCTATGTTTG
The DNA here is from genome assembly GCF_046742065.1 of Oratosquilla oratoria. Taxonomy (NCBI): domain Eukaryota; kingdom Metazoa; phylum Arthropoda; class Malacostraca; order Stomatopoda; family Squillidae; genus Oratosquilla; species Oratosquilla oratoria. The sequence goes on from NC_134806.1 coordinate 15,676,127, forward strand.
CGTACATTCATACATGCCTACACACTTATATATACAAGCACACACATGTGCACATGCTCACACAAAGACACACACACACAAGCATACATAAAGGCCATATAATAAAACAGTAGAAGTTATGAAATACTAACCTAAATTTGTC
>NC_134806.1:15681268-15686268 GCF_046742065.1 Oratosquilla oratoria
TATTATTTATTTACGGTATTCATTTATTTACATAATTATTTATTCATCTGATTATTTACTACATTTATTTATACACCGACTGAACGATTTACTTAACTGTATATTTATAAATCGATTTAGTTATTTATCATCTTATTTTTTTGTCTTACTCGTATCCGGCATCCTTATAGACCAAAAGGTCTTCTGTCACCATTGCTTTCCATCGTAAATCAAGTGAGGAGTGGGATACAGGCAGCCAGGTGAGGGATGGAAGGAGGAGGAGGGGGAGGTTGAAGGAAGAGTTGTACAAACAGGAGGAATAAGAAGAGGAGGGTAACGTGGGAGAGGAGGGGGAGGAATTAGAAAGAGGAAAGTGGAGGGGAATTTTAGTCGTTGTCGACATTGTATTCGTTGTCTTTGGAATGAAGTGGCTAGATGGAGGGAGGGAGGGCGGTAGGGAGGGAGAGAGTGAGGGAGGTGGGAGGGAGGGAGGGAGGGAGGGAGTGAGGAAGTCGAGAGCAAGAAATCACCCCGACCAACCGGATCTGCTACTTTGCCAGCCGGGGTATTCGAATGCCGAGGTAGGTCACATCACATATTCCTGATCAGAATCTGCGGAGGAACAAAGGGGATCCAACTCCACAATGGGGAATAAACAATTGGAATATAAACATATGCATACGTGTATAGTGGAGATTCTAAAATGTACATATATGATCACATACGTAGCACACAAACAAACGACACACAAAATCATAAGCGATTTCAAAACTAGGTAGGATTGGTGCAGAACAAGAGAGTACCCCACGAATACAGCTCATTTCTTTTGTATTACAATTAGATAAATACACGCATGCACGCGTACACGCACGTACACATACATACATACACACACACACAAACATGTACGCGCGTGCAGGGTGGTAATATATGTCGATTACGGGTTCATCAAGCAAGCCAAAACTGATAAATCTAATATACGCACATAGGTATGCTTAAATCACTCCGAATGTTGTCCCTTTAGTACTGGCTACCGAACCTCTAGTAGCGGAGGTGGTACTGTGAGAACTAAGAGGATTAGATAGAGTTCTTGTCCTCTATTAGTTGGCAGGTACTGAACTGATTTCAAATTAACCTTCTCGCCATTCTGTCTTACAATGGAACTACGCAAATTCCAGAATTCTTGAGCCACGGGTCCACAACCTTGGTAACACTTCGATAGAGCAACAGATATATTTTTATACTCAGTTATGATAAACATTTATACAATAAGCTGTAGCTATTCTAGATTTATTTTATAATTTATTCACCTATTTATTTTGCCATTCATCTAATAATAATTACAGGTGCATAGTAGGATGTAGTCTGGGTAATTATCGCATAACGTGATTACGGATATACTACATATTAACTAAAAACAATGGTTCCTGGGTGTATTTTAAATGTATACAAACCGCATCTTATTTACATTTCATACAAATAACCAGGGTTGCAACGCTCAATAGTCTTTCACGTACCTACCTTTTCTTTTTCGTCACTCTGTTAAAATCTTGACGCTAAACAAACGACGGTTCAAAAATTAAAACACAGAAGGAAAAAAAAATGCCTGACCAAGGAATGAATAGAGGACGAAAACGCATAACCAAATACTGCTTACGATTATGTTAGTGTGAAACGGGAAGGTCGGCTGGCTGGCTGGTCCACCAAGTTGAGGTGTTTGCCGCAAATTGATTTCCTCAAACCCTATCTTCCATCAGACACAACTCGCATAACGAGCAATTTGGCGCATAAAACATGTATTTGGGAGAAATTAGTTTGCCGCACGTGCGTGAAGTCGTATAGTGTTAAGACACGTAAAAAATATTTGGAAGAATTGATTTGTCGCACTGTGAAATCGCAATGTTTTTAAAGACGCTTTACAACAAAGGATGGATGTATGAGTCTTAAATTAGATTTATTGTTTTTTTTTCTGTATGGGCTGTATGTATTGCCATTATGGAATAAGAGGTTGTGTGTGTGTGTGTGTGTGTGTGTGTGTGTGTGTGTGTGTGTGTGTGTGTGTGTGTGTGTGCGCGCGTGTGTGTGTATAGTGGGGGGACTGATAGGAACCAATATTCATTGTGAGTCAGACCGCCACAAGCCATGGCGTTTTGACTAATTAAAAAAACAATAGATAAATAAATAAAAATGAATAAATAAATAGATAAATAAAATAAAATAAAAACATTACTCGGTCCCATCATCCGAATGTGATGGCCCACTTGTGTCTCTATTGCTAAGCGCGTGACGTCATATAGTTTGTCCATTTTTTTTTACAAGTGAAGTGATTCGTTCGTATATGAACTTTGCCCCCCAATGGCTCGCTCGAGCACGCCTTTCGACTGATGTGTGCTTTTGGGGCCATTTTACGACCTTGGATGGAACAGCGATGTTTGAATATTTCCGTGATATCAAACGCGCACGAAAATACACAATAATACTTGTTGGCATACAAGCCTAATGAGATCACATGGAGAGAGAGAGAGAGAGAGAGAGAGAGAGAGAGAGAGAGAGAGATGGGGAGAAAGAGAGAGAGGGGAGGTTAGATGGGTAGACACATAAATAGATGTATAGACAGACAGATAGTTAGATGGACAGATACAGTATAACGAGAATTGAATGGATATGGCAATTCCGTATTCAATACCTAGGGAAGGGTACTATAAAATGCGCAGCAACTGCTCTCCCGGGGGAATTGAATCATCAAACTGTGTACAATGATATATTATTTGTTTATTATTATTTGTCTGTTTGTTTATTATATGATTGATTTTCATTTATTACTATTTATCTGTCAATTTATTATTATTTACTATTTATCTGTTTGTTTATTATTTAACTATACATATGCAATTACTTGTTTTATTATTGTTTATATTATTATAATTTTTATTTCATTTTATTTATTTTATTTTTCATCATTATCATATTTTTTTCGCATCCGACCTAGCTATGGACCAAAAGGTCTCCTGTCGGCATGCTCCTTCGTAATCAAACCAAATCTCTCACTCGTTCCCTCTCTCTCTCTCTCTCTCTGACTTCCTCTCTCTCTGAACACTACAATTTAAACTTGGATCCAATCCTTAGACGACGAGATAGTCTAGGGCCAGGAACTAAATCTTTCGCTCACTAGATGCAACGGAGATGAAATAGACAGGAGTCAGAAAAGAATGAGAATTGCCTACCGAGAGTGGGTGGGTGAGAGGGGAGAGAGGCACGGAAATGAAAAAAATATATAATAATAATGATAAAAAAAACAGGCGGGCCCCAGAATAAAAGGAAAATTATCACCCAAATGTGAAACACAAGGAAAACAAATAAACCAACAAACGAATAAATAAATAAATCAGTAGGTAAGTAAATACATAATTTGATTAATCAGTACAACTCATCGCGTCCCGTGCAAAGAGAGACTGAACGATAACTTTAGACGTTCAACGCTTGATATGTAGCATCAGAGTCTGAACTGCTCACCTCGGAAAAGAAAACGAGCGACATGACGTCACTGGACGGCGCGAAAGGTGCCCTTCTGCCAGTCACGTCATTTTTGTGCAATTTTTTCAAAATAAGGCATCATAAAATAATAACCATTATATCCTTGAATGTGAGGGTTTTCGTATGTATTCATTTTGGCTCAGTATAGTGACTCAACTGAAAATGTCATGGCATCCTATAGAGGGTTTATTTCGCACACAAATTATCTGCTATTATTTGGAATTTCTATTATGTTTCCTGTTATCAAAGTCTTTTTTCAATTCTAGACTATTTTTGTTGGTAGTAGTAAGATATTTATCGTCAGTATGTTCAATAAAGCACTATAATCACCCAAAATATACTCACCTCAGATGCACCCGTCAAAAATGGAGTTGATTGATAACTGTGTCTTGTAAGTTCTAGTGATGATAAAGTTTTCGCATATTTGTCCTTTCCTTTCAAACAGGAATCATACGGTACGTAATCATATACACTTGCGTCGTTTCAACAATTTTGTTTCTATTCTGGATGGCGTCCGGGTATTCACTCTTAACAGTCCTCATTAGGGGAGGAGTTACACAATACTGGTAGAAATGTGTCTTGTCTTCCACGCCTTGGACAAGGTCAACTCACCAGCAAGCGCAATGCGTGTGTACTCTTCTGAGAGCGAATAACAGTAAATATCTTCGGTTCGTCGTCTCTTCCTCTCCCTCCTTCACTCGCTCCTTCCCTCTCCACCATGATTTCGTGACGTCACGTTTCAGATTGCTCACGTTAATATGACGGTCCCTTCGATGTTGCAAAAGTCCCGTGTATGTGAAAATGAAAAGCCCCAGGGCATCGCCGCTGCAAAGTGAAACGAATGAAACGCGTTTTTTCTGTTTTGTTTCATTTTCCGAGCCACGCTTTTCCACTGCTCGACAGCGCCGCATAAGAGTAGGAGGTTAAACACGACTTCCATCCAAGCGGTCAACCATGAGAACCCTTCGTCTTGTTTTTCTTCTTCTTCTTCTTCTTCTTGGTTGCGGGCGGAAGAATCAGAGTGGGCTGCCACAGGACCAGCTGCTGTTTTTAATGTGTCATTAATGTAGCTGGCTAAGGCTCTCAAGTGATATTATTTTTTTCCACTAAATATTATTCGAAAAAAATTCATTTCCTCTTCCATGGATGGGCCGTTTTCCGCGCAGCTTTCGACATATAGTCTACTTATGTTTTGCTGAATACAATTTCGCTTTCAGTTAAAAAGCGAAAGGCATATCTTTTCGTACGTGACATGTGTTTACTAGTTCCCAAGAAATAAAAAAATGTGCGATACAATGAAATATGATAAACGACGATCTTATTTGAGTTACCGTAGTAAGTAATTACTATACGACTCTAGGTAACCTATGAAAGTAAGCTAAATGAGAACTATATGAACTCATTAAGAACAGACAGTTATTTGTCACGCACAGGAATGCCAACCCTTCCGAGACAACACGTTGTATTGATACTTTTCGCGATCCTCG
>NC_134806.1:15691268-15711268 GCF_046742065.1 Oratosquilla oratoria
TTTATTCTTGACTTGCTTCTACAAAAAAAAAAAAAAATTGTAGCAAAACTAGTCAAGAATAAAATTTGGATTAAGACAGCTTCTACAAAAAAAGAAAAGAAAAAAGAAATCACAATTCTTTTGAAAAAAAAATGTTTGTAGGAAAAACTAGTCACGAATAAAATTGGGATTAAGACAGCTTCTACAAAAAAAAAAAAAAAATCACAATTCTTTTGAAAAAAAATATTGTAGCAAAAACTAGTCAAGAATAAAACTGGTATTAAGACAGCTTAAAAAAAATCACAATTCTTTTGAAAAAAAAAGTTTGTAGCAAAATTTAGTCAAGATTAAAACTCGAATGAAGACTGCAGTCTTTCCTCTCCCTCACTTCATAAAAAAAATATATATATATATGCAATTGGGTAAAAAATGGTAAAGTTGGCAAAGAAGGCGACCCAACCTGTATCCCTCAACGTCGTCGAGGTCTCTGCGGGCTTAATCGAGTTTCATTTATTCGCCACACGGAGTCCGAACCGTTCGTTCCTAGCCGGATCCGGAATCTCACTCGCTCACAAAGGTAACTCTAAGCGGAATAAAATCGCGTGACGGCAGTAAGGTCAAATTCCCTGACAGTGCACAATACTGACTACAGAAAGGGTGAAATAAAATTGACAATTTGGAGAGGAATGAAGGAACGAAGGCTGAGAAGGTAAATTTTGTTTAGCATATCGTTATCCTACTATACTTTCTTATTCTGTATATCTTGTGCAACATTTCTAAAACTGACAATTTGGAGAGGAATGAAGGCAGTAAGGTCAAATTCCCTGAAAGTGCCCAATACTGACTACAGAAAAGGTGAAATAAAATTGACAATTTGGAGAGGAATGAAGGAACGAAGGCTGAGAAGGTAAAATTTTTTTTAGCTTATCGTTATCCTACTATACTTTCTTATTCTGTATATCTTGTGCAACATTTCTAAAACTGACAATTTGGAGAGGAATGAAGGAACAAAGGCTGAGAAGGTAAATTTTGTTAAGCATATCGCTATCCTACTATACTTTCTTATTCTGTATATATTGTGCAATATTCCTAAAAGCACCTCAGGGATGAGGGTCACCCTTGCTCCCGGCACACTGTTTGGGTGGGTAACCCCCACCGCTTCATCCTTTCATCTATTTGCAAATTCCTTCCATTCACTCCTATCTTTAGCACATTTCCCTGTTCAATAGACATAACGTGTGTATCATAAGGCCTCTCAACCCCCATCCATCCATCTCATTCTCCATTCTCCCCTCCATTCACTCCTATCTTTAGCACATTTCCCTGTTCAATAGCCATAACGTGTGTATCATAAAGCCACACAACCCCCACCCATCCATCTCATTCTCCATCCTCCTCTCCACTCACTCCTATCTTTAGCACATTACCCTGTTCAATAGACATAACGTGTGTGTCATAAGGTCCTTCAACCCACATCCATCCATCTCATTCTCCATCCTCCTCTTAAGCTAGCTCCACAAACTTCTGTTTTCAAATTACTCTTACAAAAGTTCCTCATTTATTCTTTCCTTATGCCCAAACCACAATCCTCTGTTCTACTTTATCAGACGGCTTTCTTCCTACCCCCTTTCTCTGCAGAATTTCTACGTTTCTCATTCTGTACAGTCTTGTATCACCCATCACCTCAAACCATTCACTCTCCCTCTTTTCCTGACACATGCCCAGCTAATCCAAAAACTTTTGACCGCCCGCTCTCAACACAAATAAAACGAGTCGTCTTTCTTGCCAGCTCAAGTTTTTTTTCTTTATGAAAGTAACGGGGTAGATGGTTCATTATATCACACGAGGAGATAAAGAAACGGTTGAGGAAAATATGAAAACCGCTGCTTTACTGTATGACCATCGTTCATTCCTGCGGGCGCCCTGGTCGATCCAAACAGCGGCGATGCTACACGGCCGACAGGAAAGTTATATCAATTTACGTGGAAGAAGTTAGGTATGTCCGACTCTATCGAGCGCAAGAGACGAATTTATTACTCTAATTCTTCACGCTTTGCTTAGAACTCTCACTGCATCCAAACGATTAGCTGACAACAGTAAAGAGAAAAATAATGTAAATTATTGTAAAATCTTAGTCGACGAGTACCACAACAACGGCGGAGACGGGGTGCATGAGGGATTCCCCCTGTCAAGTGCTCGGGACTGGAAGGGCGTGGAATTACAGCGGAGTATACTATTATCGCACCACTATCAAGCTGCTTTGATATTTGTTATCACTGGTTCAAGCTGCATTACTCTGGGTATGAATATCTTAATGAGCACAAGACAATATGAGACCCATCTGCGGTTAGCTTATATCCTATGCATATTTCGTAACGATTTCACAGTTTCGTCATTGAAGATTACTGACTGAAGCGACCTCCAAAGAAGAACGGCGGCGCACAAGTTGTCATATATATATATATATATATATATATATATATATATATATATATATATATATATATTATATATATATTAATACATACATATGCATTTTTAATTACGCCAAGTTTGGACGAAATAACTGAAAATCCCGCTAAAATGCACACTGGCGCGCGCTGCACTGGAGTGACGTCATGTCGCTTGTTTTCTTTCCGTTGGGAAGTAAGGTTCTTGTTTAGATTTTGAGGTGAAGGCGGTCTTGACACCAAAACAAGAAGTGGCCGAGGTGTGAGCGCCCGCCACAGCAATCTCATTATACGGCTCATCATCAGACATGACCAGCTTCCATTAGCCTCTTCGGTATCGAGATGAAGTGAATAAACTGACGAAAACCAGTATAAAAAAAGAAAAGTCCCGCAAGGCAAAGAACGCGTTCATCGTCATAATCTCTAATTCCATCGCCGAAGGTCCAAGTTGATCTACTTATAAACAACATTGATAATGCCTCCAGACAATATGATTCAGCTACCCGACCACACTTGATCTTTTATCTATTCATTAATCAATTATTTATCTTTACTGGGTATCCCAGTACTATCCTGCAACTACTTCCTCTTGTTGTCTGCCTGTGAAGAGACGGACTGGACGCTGCCAGCCCCATGCCCTGGTTGTATATCGTCTTGGACGCTCGTGTTTATGACATGTTCCCCCCGTCCAGAGGTGTGTCTGGCTGATCGTGCCGGATTCTGGAGAAGCCAGAGAGCAGCTGGGTATAGTGGGAAACCTTTCGAAAGGTTAAGTGTTTGGCCGTTAGGCTTCTGAGTGTGATCATTCTCGACTCCTTCCTCTGTCATCCACCACACCCTCGGCTCGATCCATTTATCCACTAACCACGTTACCTTCACGGAAAATAATAACAAAAAGTAGATAAACAAACAAATAAACAAACAAAAATGTATGGCCAACATGAAAGCGCACAAAAACAAGAACATGAAAAAACTTTTTTTAATACGACCGTTCCACGTGAAATAGAATTTGTACAAGAAAGAATATGTACACTCCACTCGCGTATATAAAATGTGGCTAGTCAGGTATAACGTACTACATGATTAATTCTAAATCCTTAGGCATGATACACTTATTCATTATTTTTACTTATTTATTATTAACTCCACGGGATGAATTTAGTCCTGGATTTATCATAATACCTTTAGAAGGATGGGCAAGTCTCCTTCTATTTTCTCTCGGAGTTTTGTCAACATTATCGTCAAGATTTTTTCTGCTCTTCTCTCTCCCTCCCCATCCCCCCCTCCCCTCTCTCTCTCTCTCTCTCTCTTTATGAAACGAGTCGGGGCTGAGGTGAACCTAACTTGGTCCCTGGCACCTGGCGCCTGATGCCACTTATGGACCCGAGACGGATGGAAGCAGATTTGAAAAGACCCGCAGTTCAACGGCGCCAAGATGGCTTCCCCTTAACCAGAATGAAGCCTCTCAGGTACATCGCCCTGACGAAAAGGTTAATTGAGGAAGTTTTAAAAATCTTTGCGCGTATGAATTATTTAACGTGCGTCGTTATAACGAAAGATTTCGTCGAGATGGTCTTGTAGACTTCACTTTGGTATGATCCTCTTAACATCGTCTTCCGGTAGCCAGGATAAAATATTTGAAGTGCATCGCAATGAAAAATAAAATGAGGAAGAAGAGGAAGAAGATGAGGAAGAAGATGCAGATGGAAGAGGTAGAAGAAAAGAAGAAGAAAAAGAATAGGAAGAATGCGATTCAAAGCAAATTCAGGGTCAAAGTATTTGGACTTTGCTATAAGCCAGACATGATAACACAGACCAATGGTTCATAAACATTAAAATATTACATGAAATCATGCGCTTTCTTCACTGACCCAGCGTAGGTTTGATAAAAAAAAGTAGGTAAAAATAACTTTGCCAATCGCGTCGTTATGGATCGATATTTGTTTCGTAGTAGTCACATAATGTATGTAATAATTTTTATTTGGATCTAGTTAGATATAAGAAATATGTTAAATTTAATTTCTAATTTCACTTAATTGTTTTATTTGTTCACTTTTTCTGATGTTCATTTCATCCAATGATGAGTTACGACTGATTCTGATGTAAAACATAGACCACATCTGTGGGTCTATCACACATTACAAAGGATTACAAAGGCGGAGCATGCCGACAGGAGACCTTTTGATCCATATCTAGGTCGGATGCACAAAAAAAAAAAAAAAAAAAAAAAAAATACGTCATGAAGTTGATCGAAACGCATATTTTGCACTTTAATTTATCATAATGCAATAATCGTACTTAAAAACTAATGGACTAACGTTAATGAAAATATTCACAACGTGTTTGCAGTAATTACTGCCTTGATTGATGAATTAGGACATTATAGGTTTATTCCTACAAACTTCCTGTACATCATTCGAAATGTGTTTCCTAAAGAACGGTGAACGCGACGACTTGAAATCATGGGCGAGCACACCTGACAAATATAACCACGGTTATGGTAACGTCGATTGAGGAAGGTCGCTTACATCCATAAGTTTTAATCGCACTTTGATTTATGTCAGAAATCAGTCATTACTTTACTATTTCGTCAGAGCCTAATTATATTGCATCATAAATTATTTATGACGTTCTTTTTATAATATACTTTCGATTATTTACTATCTTCATCCAAAATATAAACACGCATAATTTGTCCATGTACAAGGAGGAAAAACTAAATTGTGACGTTATGTCGTCCTGCCCGGGCCTGAAATCACAGCTACATGACGTCATGTCGACTTACAAATATACTATTTCCCTTCAGAAAGCAAAATATCGTGTAATGTGACAAAACGTAATAAAGTGGCGTACCATGAGATTGCATCAAGCTCGTATTTACGTGTAAAATAATCTCATTGTGAAAATGATATCCACATTTGTACGTAGAAGCCACGTTATCCTGAACTTTAACCTCAGCTTAATAAAACGCGACAGCTGGGGATTACACGAATTAAGCTCATTTAGTTAATTCTGGTAGGACATTTGTAACTAAACGAATTGAGGATGAATTTCAATCTTTTCCGTACGGTAATCATTTTCTTTTCGTCCTGACTGCCGTCAAGCTGTTTTATTCACTTCAGCAAGAAAGGGATCTACATTTATTTCGGCCAATAATTTCTGCACTTACTCAGCAATTTCGCGTTTGATAAAGATCTGCCGGACGAAACGTTGTACGAACTATTAATAAACCCATGGTCATCACGTGGTATTTACTCAGTCATTACTATGACCTGCCTTCGACCTCCCTCCGTTACCTTTCAGTGACCTGCTCGTGACCTCTGACCTTCTTCTCACCTTTCCAGTGCCCTCTATGTGACCTATGCGTGGCCTTTCTCTCCACGATCGAGAAACGAAACTTAAACTTCTTTCATGAATGGTAAAGACCAATGGCAAGTCCCTGCAAGACGGACGTCAGATAGGAACATCTCCCTCCCGTCCGTCTTCAAAACCCGTATATATATATACCCTTTCTTCCTCATGCAGGTCTCGATCCACAGGGCCGAGCCCACCTCTCTCTCTCTCTCTCTCTCCCTTTATTAATTTCAGCCGTATTTTCTCCATCTCTTTACATAAGATGAGATCACAACCGGCGACTGATCTCCTATTACTATTTCCCGGAGGCAAAAAAAGTCCCACACTAATGCAAAATCCGAAATTTCTTTCCACAGAGTTCTATGGAGATCCTCGAGGACCGGTGCCAGCCGCTGTGGGGCCGCGGGTCTCCTGCCAGGAAATTCCATTCAGTCTAAGAGTCTTCCACGGGGAACGCCCAGACCACGAGCCGGGGGGGGGGGGGCAAAAAGCCAAGTCGTAGTGCGGTAAGGGTGGCACGCAAATAACTATTTACCATTGCGTCATCTTAAGCGTGCCTAGAGGATCAAGAGTTAAAACTATGCCCATTCAGTTCCTCGTGAAATCTGATCCTAAGCTGGCGTAGTCTACCCTAACCTAAATGTACCTAATCCAAGTGTTTATGACTTACTGTCTGGTCTGCTACACCGGGTTCATTCGAATACTCTTGAAATCGCTCCATAAGGTTAGGTGCTAAAACAAAGAAAAAAACAAAAACAAAAACCTACTTAACCTAACATCACCGAACTGAACCATTCCCCCCGGCCTGATATTAAGTCGCCATCCCAACGGCAGTTGGGAAGACTGGGGGCCCTACCCTGGTCTGCGGCAGGTCGTAGGCGTCCGTGGGCGGCCGGCCGGCCGGCCCTCGCATTCTGGGCATGCACTTCCTCCTTCCCCGTTAGGAGGTCGCCAGCGGTTGAGGATGTTCTCCGGTGGACGGAGGGGAGGAGGAGGAGGAGGAGGAGGAGTAGGAGGTGGAGAAGGAAGAGGAGGAGGTGGAGGAGGAGTACGAGTTGGAGAAGGAAGAGGAGGACGAGGAGGAGGTGGAGGAGGAGGAGTAGGAGGTGGAGAAGGAAGAGGAGGACGAGGAGGAGGAGGAGGAGGAGTAGGAGGTGGAGAAGGAAGAGGAGGACGAGGAGGAGGAGGACGAGGAGGAGGAAGACGAGGAGGAGAAGGAGGCCGACCTTCGCCAGGAGTGGGTGCGCACTTTCTCGGCCTCCTTTGGGAGCGTGTACCCACGCGCACGCGCGCACGCAAACACAAACACACACATAGGTATGAAAAATTGAAGAGTAAAAGACAGGACCCCGCGAGCGTCGTTCCTTTCCTGTATACTACAACTAGGTGAATGCACACACACGCGCGCGCACACACACACACACACACACACACACACACACACACACACACGATCTTTCCGGTCTCGTTCAGGAACAAGTACACACCCTACCGGTCCCCCACTGACACGCTATCGCCTTGGGTTTTCTCTTAATGGAAACCTGCGGCCCCAAGGCAGCCGCCAACGGTCCTCAGACCCTTCCGTAGATCTCTCTCTCTCTCTCTCTCTAAAAAAAAAACACCTTGGACTATTGGTTGGGCTTCGAGTACGTGAGGCTGTTTCTATATCATTAGCTAGTAAAAGTTGTAGTGGTGGTGGCATATACATATACCAAAATGCCCTTTCTTCCTTTCCCCTTATAAGTTGGGTAGTCAGCCAATGAATGTACATACCCTTCACCCATCCAACATCCATTTATGTTTATTTTCTTTATCTTAGTTCTTTTGTATGAAGGGCAATCACTAACCCCTACTCACTGCCGGGTCAGAAGCGATTCGGCAAGATAGCACCTCCGCAGCATGGCCGAACAGCCGAGGTAGGATTACCTCCACCGATTCAATACATGAATACCCTCCCCACTCATCCGCTCGAGCATTTACAGAGCAGACAAAAAGAAATCCTATCGGGCCGCGTCAATTTATCATCCATTCACAACCACTCTCCACTCACACTTATCTCTTACCCTCTCCCTTCTCTGCTCAACAGACATTCTCCTTTTACTCAAGGCCCCCTTCGTTCCATTAATCCATCCCATTCTCTGTCTTCCACTCAAATTGACCACATCTATCTCTAGCTTTCTAACTCTTTTTTTCTAGTCTTTCTTCACTCATTCTTTCTGTATGACCAAACCATCCCAGTATTCCTCAAACAACTTTATCTTCCAGCTCTCTTTCCACCTTCCCTCTCCACCTCTTCTGCTTATTTCTTATTCAATCCATCCTCTTAAACATTTCAACTCAAATACATTTAAACTCCTTTCTGCCTCTCTTAAACTCCAAGTATCTGCTCCATACACTGTCGTGGGCACAATCACCCCTTCATATAATATTCTTTTTGTATCCATCCCCAGATACCAGTTTCTCATGACACTTTTCATTTCAAGAAATTTACTTCCTTTCTTCACTCTACAGATTACCTCCACCTCCATTCCTACATTCCCTGCTATATGTGACTCTATATACATAAAACTCTTCACTTCCTCCAGCCTCTCTCCTTGTAGACTTATTTCCGACTCACTGCCTCTCTCTTTGTTATGTCATCACCCTACTTTTGCCCACATTTACTTTCAAAATTACCCCCGTATATACTCTGTAAAATTCTGCCATTAAGTGCCTTAGACCCTCCTCTGACCCAGCTACAATTGTAATGTCTGCAAACAACAACTGGGTCACTTAGTTCCCTTCATTCTCATTATCTCCAAACTCCCTCCCATCAATCTCGCATTCACTTCCTTACCACCCCATCCATGTACACAATGAACAACCATAATGACATTACACACTCCTGGCGCAGTTCTACATTGACCTCAAACCATCCACTCTCTCCATATGCTACCCTAATATATGCTCTACTATCCATATAAAAAACTTTTGACTCCCCTCAAGAACCTGTCCCCTATCCCATATACTTGCAAAATACCCTACAATGCCTTCGTGCCAACTCTGTAATATGCCTCTTTCAGACTCAGGAAAGCCCATAAAAAACTCTCTTACAACGAAAAACTGACTCACACATCCTCTTCCTTTCCTAATATAATCCTCTCAATGAACAACCTCCCATACCCCTTACCAACAACAACTAACACACTGATCACTCTAATGTGAATACAAGCATCCTCCAGTCCCCTGACACACACTACTCCCTTAGACACACATTAAACAACCTTACTAGTTACTCCACTATAACTGTTCCTCCCTTCGTCACACTCACCGTGACACCCATCTAACCCAAGTGAGTGCCAGCCTTCATAACTTTTAATGGTATTTGCATCTCATCTTTTCTTATAGCCCTGTGGTTTTCTTCCCCATTCACAAAAAAAAAAAAAAAAAAAATAGCAACAGTAAAAGGAGGAGGGAGAGGAACGGGAGGAGAGAGAGGAGATAGAGATTGATCGTTGATCTCTCTTAATGCGAAATAGTGTGGTTGGAAATTAGTGGAACTTGATGGAGAGGCCATCTTGGGACCGGTCATGAGATCGAGTGTCAAACTCCGCGTGGGAGTGAAGGTCGACATGTTCCTATCCGAAGTCCGTCTCCCAGCACCAGCAATGCGAAGACAGCTATAATCTTACCCTTGGGAAAGAGGGCTACGGGTATCATAAATCCTTATCGTTGGATGGGGGGAGGGGAGGGGAGGGAAGGGACGGGGAGAACGTTGGATTTACTCATGATAGACTGGGAAGGTTAGTCAATAATAACAATGATAATAATAGTAATGAAATGATAATAATAATGATAATAATATCAATAATAATAATAATAATAATAATAATAATAATTGACGAAATGGTGAAAACGTGCAAATTAAATTAAATCTAAGAACTACGGACCAACTATCGAGAAACCAGTGGCGAGCAAGCCCCTCGTCACTTCGAAACAAGCAAAGAATGTATGTGGAGAAGAAGGCAACCCACGTGTTTAGGTTCAGTCTCGCCCACTGGGAAAGGCAACTAGGTTGCGGGGGGAGGGGAAGGGGGAGGAAGGGGCGGAAGGAGGAAGGGGGAAGTGGAGGAGGGGAGACGGGGTAGGAAGCCTTAGCCTTTTCACAGGGCGGTAGAGGGGAAGGGTACCCTAGCTTACCCACAGGGGAGAGAACGGGACAACTTTACCCATGAGGGAAGAGCTGATTCATACAGTGGAAGATGGTGGGGGTGGTGGGAAGGTTGCTAGCTTTACCCACAAGGTAACGGGATGGGTGGAGGAGGTGGAAGGGGTGGAGGACTGGCCATACCCACAGGGCATTGTCTCACTCCCCACCCCCCACGCGGTAATAAGGATGTCCTCACTTCCCCATGGGGAGCACCTGCTGAACCCACGAGGATGTGGGTCACCCTGGCGTCCAGCCCGGGGGGGGGGTAGGAGGTGGGCCGGGGAGGAACCCGGCGGCGCCACGGGCTTACGTAAGGAGGCACTGACTCTCACAGGTCACCGCGCTCGGGCCGCTTGCTCGGAACTGGCTGGCACACTTTCTCGCTATTGTTCTGGTTGGCGCCACAGGGCTCCGCTCGGTTCAGGGCGGCGGGCCGCGGTGAAGTGGTCACGTGAACACTAGTCAGCTGATTTAAACAGTTTGTGGATGGCCTGATAATTTTGAAGACTGCAGCCATCTAAGGGTCTGAGAAAATATGTGTGTGTGTGTGTGTGTGTGTGTATACATACATATATATATATATATATATATATATATATATATATATATGCATACATTTGTGTATATATATATATATGTATGCATGTTTGTATATATATATATATACATATATATATATAAAAGAAAAATTGCGCTCAACTTATATCTCTCTTGATGGAGCAATCGGTTAAGTCATTATCACTTGTCAAGTGCTAGAACAGGTTCGAGTCCTTGGATGTACCACGTTTCAATTTCTGCATACTGGCCTCCTCGAGTCTCTCGATGTTGATGGCTTAGAATTAAAGATAATTGTGGTTGATAAAAATGTATCTCTATTCACTGGGACCCATTCAGTGTTGTACACACACACATATATATCTGTCCTCATGTTTCTAATCCCTACCTTTGGCTGATGTAATTCTATATTTATTATTCTATTTGCACAACATAATTATGTGATATTATTGTTCTCATTAGTATCGTTATTAACATTATAATTATCATTATGATTATCATTATTATTATTATCATCATTTCACTAATGGTGTTACTATGGTTATGATTATTAATATTATAATTTTTTCTTATAAATGGAAACGCTGGCTGGGATGGAACCATATTAGTTTAAGACACATTGTTCGTGCCTTCAACTAACTGAGCAACGCGCTGGGTTTCTTGGAGAAGAAGAAAAAGGAAAATAAAAGAAGAGAAAGAAGAAGAAGAAGAAGAAGAAGAAGAAGAAGGAAAGAAGAAAAAGAAGGAAAAAATAAAAGAAGAAGAAGAAGAAGAAGAAGAAGAAGAAGAATAAGAAGAAGAAGAAGAAGAAGAAGAAGGAAAGAAGAAGAAGAAGAAGAAAATAAAAGAAGAAAAAGAAGAAGAAGGAAAAAATAAATGAAGAAAAAAATAAGACGAAGAAGAAGAAGAAGAAGAGGAAGAAAAAGAATAAGAATAAGGACAAAATAAAAGAAGAAAAAATAAAGAAAAAGAAGAGGAAGAAGAAGAAGAGGAAGAAGAAGAAGAAGAAGAAGAAGAAGAAGAAGAAGAAGAAGAAGAAGGAGAAGAAGAAGGAAAAATAAAAGAAGTTAAAAAACAAAAAAAAAAAAAAAACTGAAAAACAACGCTGTGGTGAGGATCGTGGTTCTTCCCACTTCCTCTGGCTCCCACCCGAACCCCCATAGTCCACACATGCGCTCTTTCTCTCTCTCTCTCTCCCCTGTCTCCTCTCCTCCTTCTCTCCTTCTTACACATATTTCCTCCTTGTTTCTGCCCTCTTCGTCCCCATCTCTTCCACATCCTCCACCCCCAATCCACCCTTCCACATTTCTCTTCTCCTATCCTCCTTCCTCTTCATCCTTCCTCTCTCTCTTCCACTTCTTCCTCCTTGCTCCCCTTTCCTCCTCTCTCCACCTCCCTCCTATTCCGTCTCCGTTTTGCTCCTCCTCATCCTCTTCTTTTGCCTTCCTTGCCTCCTCCCTCTTCCTTCCGCCTCCCCTTTCCTCCTCTGCCTTCCTCCTCCTCCTCCTCCCCTCCTCTCTTTCTCTTCCTCCGTGTTGAAGTTTTAGTGTCGTGATGCCTCACACTGAGGCTTGAGGAGGCACTCTTTAATGCTCTCCCTAAAGGTGATGCGTTTTCAGTGCTACTCTGGTACCCCTGGGGGGGAGGGGGGAGAGAGAAGGGGGGGGGAGAGGAAAGGGGGGTAAGGAGAGGGTAGGAAGGGAGAGAGAGGGAGAGGCAATGGGAGGAGGGGAGGCAGGGGAGGGGGAGGAAGAGGCAGGGGGAAGAGGAGAAGAGGAGGAGGGGGAGGAGGGAGGGGGAGAGAAGGGGAGTGAGGAAAGGGGGGTAAGGAGAGGGTAGGAAGGGAGAGAGAAGGAGAGGCAATAGGAGGAGGGGAGGCAGGGGAAGGAGAGGAAGAGGCAGGGGGAAGAGGAGAAGAGGAGGAGGGGGAGGAGGGAGGGGGAGAGAAGGAGAGTGAGGAAAGGGGGGTAAGGAGAGGGTAGGAAGGGAGAGAGAGGGAGAGGCAATGGGAGGAGGGGAGGCAGGGGAAGGGGAGGAAGAGGCAGGGGGAACAGGAGAGGAGGAGGAGGAGGGGGAGGAGGGAGGGGGAGAGAAGGGGAGTGAGGAAAGGGGGGTAAGGAGAGGGTAGGAAAGGAGGGAGAGGGAGAGGCAATGGGAGGAGGGGAGGCAGGGGGAAGGGGAGGAAGAGGCAGGGGGGAAGAGGAGAGGAGGAGGAGGAGGGGGAGGGGGAGAGGAAAGGGGGGAGAGGAATGGGGGATAAGGAGAGGGTAGGAAGGGAGGGAGAGGGAGAGGGAATGGGAGGAGGGGAGGCAGGGGAAGGGGAGGAAGAGGCAGGGGGAAGAGGAGAGGAGGAGGAGGGGGAGGAGAGGGAGCGAGAGAAAGGGGAGAGGAATAGGAAGGGAGGAGGGTTGAGGGGGAGGGAGAGGAAGAGGAGGAGGCAAGGGGAGGAGGAGAGGGAGAGAGACAAAGGAGTAGACGTGTGAGTGAGAGAGGGAGGGGGAGAGGGAGAGGAAGTGGGAGAGGGAGAGGAAGAGTAGAAGAATGAGGAAAGGGAGAGAGAGGAGAGGAGGAGGGAGGGGACGGAAATAAAAGAGGAGGAGAGGATCTTCTCTAGCCAGTAAGACTCCAGAGGTGGAGTGGTGGAGGAAGAGAGGGAGAGGGAGAGGGAGGGGAGGTAGGGTAGGTAGACAGAGAGAGAAAGTTTGTGTGTGAGGGGGGGGAGGGGGAGGCAGAACAGAGGGTGAGTGTCGATATATACAGAGTGGGAAACATGAGACAGACAGACGGACCCCGTATTGCATTTTGTAGCATGTAACCGGCGCTTCTGTCCCATATTTCGCCCAGGAGGTAATTCGTGAATGCGGTAAAGTTAAAAAAATTTAAAGAAGATCAGCAGAACGGAGGGATAGAAGAAACTGAAAGTGATCAGTATTTTTTTTCTTAGTAGAAATTGGTCCGCAATTATAAAAAATGTTACATGTCTCTGATCCTTCTGTCACTAAATTCACTAAAGCATTCGTTAAATAAAACTTTTGCAGAGACAAAAAGAGAGAGAGATACATAAAGAAATAGATAGAGAGGGGGAGTGAGTGAGAGAAAGAGAGAGGGGGAGTGAGTGAGAGAAAGAGAGAGAGGGGGGAGTGAGTGAGCGAGAGAGAGAAAGAGAGGGAGAGGGAGGACGGAGTGAGAGAAAGAGAGAGAGAGGGGGGGAGTGAGAGAAAGAGAGAGAGAGGGGGAGAGGGAGTGAAAGAGAGAGAGGGGGAGGGAGTGTGTGTGTGTGAGAGAGAGAGTGAGTGAGAGAAAGAGAGAGGAACCGAGGCCAATATAAGCCATAACTCGAACAGAAATTAAATTAATTCGCAAAATCCAAGTCACCGACCTCAAACGATCAAAATCTTCAGAAATATATTAGACGGAATATCAACGAGCACCCAGAAATGGATACAGGAATCTAAACGGGAACAGCATACACGCACGCGCACGCGGGGGAATAGGAACCTTGGTATGATAAATTGAACATCAAGAGACAGGACAGGACTCCACGAGTGTTGCTCTTTTCCTGTATATGCAGTTAGGTAAGCACACACACACACACGCACACACACACACACAGACATACAGAGAATTGAATAATAATGGATGTAATACCAAGGAAACAAAAAACATACGGTGGGTTGCTCTTTGTCTGTTTATGCAGTTATGTAAACACACACACACACACATACAGAGAATTGAATAATAATGGACGTAATAACAAGGAAACAAAAAACATACGGTGGAATTAAAGAGGAGAGGTTGTAGGGGAGGTAAAGTAGAGATTGAAGGAAGGCAGCAGGAAGAAAGGAAGGAGCAGTAGGGATTGATAGAGGACAAGAGATCCCTTTAAGGTGTCCTGTCTCCCTTCCGGATCGCTCATCCCCTTCCTTTGGCTCTTCCTTTACCCGGTCGGTATAGAACCTTCGTCATATTATAAACAACCGAATTACAATACAAACACAATACATATGTACACACATGCATACATATACACACCCACACATTATATATATATATATATATATATATATATATATATATATATATATATATACATACAATTTAACAACCACAATGCACTTTAATTCTAAGCCATCAAAGGCCAGCATGCTGATACTGAAATGTGGTACTGCCAGGACTCGAACCCGGCATCCTCATGACAAGTGCGGCAGTGACTTACCACCTAGGCTATCAAGATATATATATATATATATATATATATATATATATATATATATATATATATATAAATATATATATATATACATAAACATAAAACAAGTACGATTATAAACTGCCACACACGTCTCGGACATGGAGAGATTGCTAATTCAACAGGATATCTAATTTTCTGCTACACGGCCTTATTAGTAAGCACATAAATTAATTAGGATTATATCTATAAGCTCGTTTTGCTAAATGTTGAAAAGTTTTCGCTCTTAGGCTGTTTCACTGCCAGATTACTACCGTGACCTTTGACCTACAACCCGCTCAACGGGAGAATGAGGAGGGAGACGGGGAGAGAGAGGGAGAGAGACAGAGAGAGAGAGAGAGAGAAAGAGAGAAAGAGGAGGAGAGAAAGGGAGAGACGAGTAGGGAGAAAGATGGGGAGGAAAAGAGACGGGCAGGGAGAGAGAGACGAGGAGAGAGAGAGAGAGAGAGAGAGAGAGAGAGAGAGAGAGAGAGAGAGAGAGAGGAAGGGAGGGAGAGAGAGCGAGCGAGAGAGAGAGAAAGAGAGAGAAGAAGAGAGTGAGAGAGAGAGAGAGAGAAAAGAAGGGAGCGAGAGAGCGAGAGAGAGAGAGAGAGAGAGGAAGGGAGGGGGAGAGGGAGAGAGGAAGAGAGAGAGAGAGAGAGAGAGAGAGAGCGAGCGAGCGAGAGAGAGAGAAAGAGAGAGAAGAAGAGAGTGAGAGAGAGAGAGAGAAAAGAAGGGAGGGAGAGAGCGAGAGAGCGAGAGAGAGAGAGAGAGAGAGAGAGAATGAACTAGAATGAGTACATTGAGGTCTCAGGGTACTCCTACTACTGCTCCTCCTTCCTCCTCCTCCTCCTCCTCCTCCTCCTCCTCTTCTTCCTTCCCCTCCAGGTTATCGTTAATATAATTGCTTCTTTAACCCCTTCCCGCAGTGACGGATAATACCTTTTCAGTAATCCTGGTTGTCGCCAGTTTATTTTATTCGTCTCCGGGTCGCCTAAGACGCGTCCACAGACTTCCTCGAAGAACCTCTTCTGTAACGTGGAGGTGCTTTGTTCATCATCCGTCGTCTTCTCTTCGAGTGATCAAGAACCCCCCCGCCCCCCTTCCCGCTTCTTCTTGATTTGAGTTCTTGCTGGCGACGGGAGAACGAGGTCAACTCGAGGCGACGGAAACCTGAAGGAGGAGGAGGAGGAGGAGGAGGAGGAGGAGGAAGAGGAGGAGGACCTAGGTATTGGTCGCCGAGATCGCGTGAGCGATGCGGGTCTTTCGTCGGATTGAATCCCAGAAGGGTTCTATCCCGACGGTTCTCTCCAGACCCGTGGGGGTGGGGGGGTCCCCCCCTCCCCTTAACCCTCCCCCTCCCCCTCCCCCCACCTCAGACGAATATCAAAACCCTTTGGCTCCATTCATTCCTGAACCTCGCTGACTGAAATCGGCCTGCCCGTCCTTGCGCACGAGGAGGTGGAGGAGGAGGAAGAGGAAGAGGAGGAGGTGTAGAGGGAGGAAGAACAGACAACTGTGGAGGTAGAAGAGGAGGATGAAGGGGTGGAGGAGGAAGAGGAAAGGGAAAGAGTGGGAGGAAGAGCAGGCAGATGAGGAGGTAGAAGAGGAGGATGAGGGGGTGGAGGAGGAAGAGGAGGAGGTGTAGAGGGAGGAGCAGCAGGCAGGTGTGGAGGTAGAAGAGGAGAATGAGGGGGTAGAGGAGGAAGAACAGGCAGAGGAGGAGGGGAAGTAAAAGGAGAGGAAAGAGAGGGAGGAAGAACAGGTAGATGAGGAGATAGAAGAGGAGGATGAGGGGGTGGAGAAGTAAGAGCAGGCAGAGAAGGAGGATGGGGAGGGGGAGGAGGGGGAGGGGAAAGAGAGGGAGAAGGAGGAGGAGGAGGGAAAAGAGAGGGAGGAGGAGGAGGAGGAGGAGGAGGAGGAGGAGGAGGAGGAGGACAACATCAGATTAGGAAAAGAGTGAGAGGAGGGGAGAGTGGGAGATGGTGTTCAGTTGAAGCGAGGGATGGATGGTTGGTCGGTCAGTGTACTGGAGAGGGGGGCATGTGGATAAATATATATTTTCTACAATTAGAACCAAAATAAAGACGAACAACTTTTCAAGAAGGGCGAACTTTTCACAGGGTTCGGTCAGACTTTCGTCCTTACTGGACGAGCACGTGGCATTGCGGACATCCGAGCCTGGTCCACATCGGAACGACGCAAATTTGCATTTTTTTTCTGTTTTTGTTTTTTTCTGTTTTACTCGCAACGTTGCTGATCTCGACGACATCCCCACCCGTCTCCTCCTCCTCTTTCACCAGAAGCCCTGGACAGCGATCTCCTGGTTCTCTGGAAGCGCCCCGTCTCCTCCTCCTCCTCCAGAAGTCCTGGACGGTGATCTCCTGGTTCTCTGGAAGTGCCCCGTCTCATTCTCCTCCTCCTCCTCCAGAAGTCCTGGACGGTGATCTCCTGGTTCTCTGGAAGCGCCCCGTCTCCTCCTTCTCTTCCAGAAGCCCTGGTCAGCGATCTCCTGGTTCTCTGGAAGCGCCCCGTCTCCTCCTCCTCCTCCAGAAGCCCTGGTCAGCGATCTCCTGGTTCTCTGGAAGCGCCCCGTCTCCTCCTCCTCCTCCAGAAGCCCTGGTTAGCGATCTCCTGGTTCTGTGGAAGCGCCCCGTCTCCTCCTTCTCTTCCAGAAGCCCTGGACGGTGATCACCTGGTTCTCTGGAAGCACCCCGTCTCCTCCTCCTCCTCCAGAAGCCCTGGACGGTGATCTTCTGGTTCTCTGGAAGCGCCCAGTCTCCTCCTCCTCCTCCTCCAGAAGTCCTGGACGGTGATCACCTGGTTCTCTGGAAGCGCCCCGTCTCCTCCTCCTCCTCCAGAAGCCCTGGACGGTGATCTTCTGGTTCTCTGGAAGCGCCCAGTCTCCTCCTCCTCCTCCAGAAGTCCTGGACGGTGATCACCTGGTTCTCTGGAAGCACCCCGTCTACTCCTTCTCTTCCGGGAGCCCTGGACGGTAATCTCCTGGTTCTCTGGAAGCGCCCCGTCTCCTCCTTCTCTTCCAGAAGCCCTGGACGGTGACCACCTGGTTCTCTGGAAGCACCCCGTCTCCTCCTCCTCTTCCAGAAGCCCTGGACGGTGATCTTCTGGTTCTCTGGAAGCGCCCAGTCTCCTCCTCCTCCTCCTTCTCCTCCTCCAGAAGTCCTGGACGGTGATCACCTGGTTCTCTGGAAGCACCCCGTCTACTCCTTCTCTTTCGGGAGCCCTGGACGGTAATCTCCTGGTTCTCTGGAAGCGCCCCGTCTCCTCCTTCTCTTCCAGAAGCCCTGGACGGTGATCACCTGGTTCTCTGGAAACGCCCCGTCTCCTCCTCCTCCTCCTCCAGAAGTCCTGGACGGTGATCTCCTGGTTCTCTGGAAGCACCCCGTCTCCTCCTACTCATCCAGAAGCCCTGGACGGTGACCACCTGGTTCTCTGGAAGCACCCCGTCTCCTCCTCCTCTTCCAGAAACCCTGGACGGTGATCTTCTGGTTCTCTGGAAGCGCCCCGTCTCCTCCTCCTCCTCCTCCTCCAGAAGTCCTGGACGGTGATCACCTGGTTCTCTGGAAGCGCCCCGTCTCCTCCTCCTCCTCCAGAAGCCCTGGACGGTGATCACCTGGTTCTCTGGAAACGCCCCGTCTCCTCTTCCTCCTCCTCCAGAAGTCCTGTACGATGATCTCCTGGCTCTCTGGAAGTGCCCCCGTCTCCTCCTCCTCCTCCAGAAGTCCTGGACGGTGATCTCCTGGTTCTCTGGAAGTGCCCCGTCTCCTCCTCCTCCTCCTCCAGAAACCCTGGACGGTGATCTCCTGGTTCTCTGGAAGCACCCCGTCTCCACCTCCTCCTCCAGAAACCCTGGACGGTGATCTCCTGGTTCTCTGGAAGCACCCCGTCTCCACCTCCTCCTCCAGAAGTCCTGGACGGTGATCTCCTGTTTCTCTGGAAGTGCCCCGTCTCCTTCTCCTCCTCCTCCTCCTCCAGAAGCCCTGGACGGTGATCTCCTGGTTCTCTAGAAGCGCCCCGTCTCCTCCTCCTCCTCCACAACACCATCACGGGGATCTCCTGGTTCTCTGGAAGTGCCCCGTCTCCTCCTCCTCCTCCAGAAGTCCTGTACGGTGATCTTTTGGTCCTCTGGAAGCGCCCCGTCTTCGTCTTCCCCTCTCTTCCAGAAGTCCTGGACGTGATCTTCTGGTTTTTTGGAAGCGCCCCCTCTCATCCTTCTCTTCCAGAAATCCTGGACGTTGATCTTCTAGTTCTCTGGAAGCACCCCGTCTCCTCCTCCTCCTTCTCCTCCTCCAGAAGTCCTGGACGGTGATCTCCTGGTTCTCTGGAAGCGCCCCGTCTCCTCCTTCTCTTCCAAAAGTCCTGGTTCTCTGGAAACGCCCCGTCTCCTCTTCCTCCTCCTCCAGAAGTCCTGTACGATGATCTCCTGGCTCTCTGGAAGTGCCCCCGTCTCCTCCTCCTCCTCCTCCTCCAGAAGTCCTGGACGGTGATCTCCTGGGTCTCTGGATCGCCCCGTCTCCTCCTGCTCCTCCTCCTTCTCCAGAAGCCCTGGACGGTGATCTCCTGGTTCTCTAGAAGCGCTACTGACGGTCGTGACGCCCCCAGGGCGAGTCAGCGGTGGACAAGTTCCAAGCAACCGACGTAATGACAGCGGCCCTGGTTCCTCGTCATCAATTTGTCTTCGACGAGGGAAAATGGAATTGCAGCGACCACAGAGCACCGCAAAGGAAACGGCCTAAAGTTGGCAGAAATGAGAGACATGGCAAACTCTAAGTGGATCAACCTTGTTTTGGGACAGAAAAAAAACTAGTCTCCAATCTTAAGAATAACCCTATGTAACTCTGGGCCTAAGGGGTACCACGAAAGTCCATACAGTGAATACATAGAATTTAATGCAGAATACCCACCTGCAGGCGGGGTCTCCGATGAAGAGAACGCTGTCGAGTTCTGTATCCCTTGTGCAAGATCCAAACAAGAACAGAGCTTTTCACTTCGGCACCTCGTACCTCGGAGATTATTTAACGTCTCCTTAAACACACACACACACACACACACACACACACACACACATATATATATATATATATGTATATATATATATATATATATTAAGCTTATTAAACGTTGCCAGAGTCTCTTCGCTGTCCCCCTGTTCTATACCCCATTTATATGTATATATTCTTGTACTTCTCCTTTTGTAATCTACCTGCTGAAGAGAACCAAAGAA
>NC_134806.1:15716268-15746268 GCF_046742065.1 Oratosquilla oratoria
CAACACAGAACTTCCGTCTCTGGGGACAAGCTATTTCGGGAAGACGAATTTCGCCAGAATTCTTGTCCGGACTCCGTAGGGGGACCCCCGGCGCCCCTAGGCCCCTTAGGGGGGGGGGGGAACCACCCACAGGAAAACTCAACCTCCTCCGTCAGGAGGTAGCGATGACGTCATATGGGACGGGGAAGTCGCGGCGGCCCTGTGGCAGGGAGGGGGAAGTTGCGAGAGAGATCCTCAGGTCCAATATTCAAATATTTGATACAATTATTCTTTCTTTTGATTTGTTACAAAACAAATCCAGCAGTTTCTCTTGGAATGTCATTGTTAGGTATTCAATAGTTTATTTAGTTATTGAATGAAAAAGGACATTAAATAGTCCAAATCTTTTAGGCGGTATCCTTGAATCCTTGTGACAACCATATATATATATATATATATATATATATATATATATATATATGTAAAATGTGTGTGTACAACACTGAATGGGTCCCAGTGAGCAGATTTACCACAATTCACTTTAATTCTAAGCCATCAACATCGAGAATCTCGAGGCGGCATACATGCAGAATTTGAAACGGGGTAGCGGAGGTTCGAGTCCTTGACTGTACCACGTTTCAATTTCTGCATGCATGCCTCCTCGAGGAATTAAAGTGAATTGTGGTTGATGATATATATATAAATATATATATATATATATATATATATATATATATATATATATATTTTTATATACATATATATGCTAATAAGAACACGGGTACGTGTGTTCACATATGGAAAGTAGACCACTTGGAAAAAGAAACTAACGAAGCAGAACGTTTTCGTGTATTACATCTTCAGCTCAAAAAGTACATATACTTTTTGCACTGAAGTTGTAATATATGAAGGCGCTCTGCTTCGTTAGTTTCTTTTTCCAGGTGGAATACTTTGCATATATATATGTATATATATATATATATATATATATATATAGGGGATGTGTGAAGGACTACTGTGTGGTCCATCGCATACCGAAAAACTTAACTGCGACCTAAACCTTCATCTCAGCCCTGTATGCTCGGGTAGCCAGGGCAAGTGGCAGTCACTGATACTAGTTGGGGGATCGAACTCAGGTCCACGCTGTTACGAGGCGAGTGCGAAGCTCAAGGCTCATCGACGGCTCCCACGTTTATACTAAATTTATGTCTTCGGCCACGAGATTGAGCCCGGTGGTCCTCTCTCTCTCTCTGTTTTCGTTCAGAGATGCAATGGTCCTCGACCTTGGGACCGCACGAAAAAAAAAAACAAAAAAAAAAAACGAAAACTTGTGGTACTTAATGGAGACGATTTAGTCGAAAAATTCGTCGTCTCTAGAAGGCTCAAGAACAACAAGGACACCGAGAACCTTCTAGTTCTGTTCGAAGGTTCCAAACTAGAACGCACATGGCGCAACCACTGACCGAAGACCCGCGGCCCCACGGAGACCGGCAACGGTCCTTGTAACAAACATGCTGCGACATGCGGAAACAACAACTGTTTCCATGCGGTGGTACATTTCGTTTCATTCTGGTCGTCGCTAAGGAAGGGGGCCGGGAGTGAAACTGCTACGAGGGAGAGAGACGAGGAGAAAGTCACAAACCAGACTAGAGAGGAAAATGTGCGCGAAATTAAAGAGCGTGGCGGTCGGGCGGTCGGGCGGTCGGGCGGTCGAGCGGGGAGACGAGGGAGTGCGGGGAGAGGAGTTACTCCAAGAAGACACGAGGGGGAGTTTTCCTTCTGAACTGAATAAAGTCGTCTGTTGTTAGTCAGAATCAAATGTTTATCCATTTCGTTGTGTTTTGAGAATTTGTTTTGTTATTATTATTTTTTTTTTTTTTTTTTTTTTTTTTTTTTTTTTTAGGCGCATCGGAATGCTGGGTTTGGTATAGTGAAGCCGTGTTATTTTACTCAATATTTCAATATAATTTCACCTTTTAATTGAATGTTACACATCCCCCACGACAGTATTACATTAGTTCATAGCTTTACCGTGATAATTTCTCCTTTTTTTCGAAGAAATTTTGAGGTCAAAAACTTTTGCATCCAGACTTTTCATCCGCACGGATTATCCTCTTGTCTTCTCTCGATGCTGTGTCCTCTGCCTGCATGATCACGAGTCATTCACATCCACCGTCTTGGATCACGTGATGGACTCGAGATCGGCAGTTACTATACTCCCGCAAGAGGACTCAGAGCAAGTCCATAGAACGATACCTTGGCAATGTTGTGACCAGACACACACACACACATACACACACACACACACACACACACCATGTTCCCTTGCTCAGGGGAAACGGTGACAGGTTCCAGTGTTAGTATAGCTTTTGAGTGGGACTCGACCTCGGGCCTGCATTGTCGCGCGCGCGCGCACGTTTATCTGTTACATACATGAAAGGAGTTGTAATTGTGAGGTCCTCTTTCCGACTCTCCAAGAATCATAATTAACTTTGAAAAATCTCAAGGATTTAGCTTAGGAAATGTTAGTTTCTAGGTTATTTCAGGAGTTGATGCATGCGCGCGCGCGCGTGTGTGTGATGAAAGAGAGAGATTGTGTGTGATTAACCATAGTCTTCGATCACAGCTATTTCCCTCTCGGAAGAGAGCTCAGAGCTCATGTATGACCGATCTATGGGTAATGCTGTGACCTTACACACACACACACACACACAAATCCCCGCTAACGAGAGATGGAGTAACAACCCGCAGCGCAGCGATACTGAAATAATTTCAGCCTAGGCTGGGTTCGAACCCGGCCCGCCGTAGTGGGAGCCGGGAACTCTACCAACTGCGCCATGAAGTGTGTGTGTGTGTGTGTGTATAATGTATATGTGTGCACGCGCACGTGAGTATTCGTGTGTTGTGTGTCTACAGCTGAGGAGGCGCACACTGAGCTCCCTGTCAACGTCACTTGCACGTACGACCTGCTTCGTCTCTGCCAACAGCCGCAACGACTGTCGGTCGTCAGTGGAAGCTTTCCGTCTCGCTGCTCACAGCTGCAAAGCCGCTGCATGCGACCCCGGCCGCTAAACAAAGGCACTTTTCGTCGTCGAGTTTTTAAACATGATCGTATATATATATATAGTAGATTTCTTACAACAAAGACTATTTTAGAATAGTATTCATGTAATAGCAATGAAACATGGGTTCGTATGAGTAGGATATACCGTGGTTTGCGAGAGGCAGCTTATGTCAGTGTCTGGATTGCATCCGACATGACGTCATCACTGTGACAAAACTGTTTATCACCGCATGGTGATGACGTCACTCGGTGGGGGGTAACTTTAGACACATTTGCACGAATTCCTCATCGGCGTAAGTCCAAATGATGTTGCAAATTACGACGGTGAGGTTGTAAATTACATTCTTTTTTCTGGGTTCATTTGCAGAGCTGAAGCAGTCACAGCCGTTACCGAAGATGCATTAAGCCACGCCTCCTTGACTTTCTGGCCAATCACAGAATCCTCACCCAATGCGCATCATCCGGTAGTTGATCGTGATTGGTCGAGGAGCAATGGGGGCGTCTGCTTGTTCCGCCCAAGGCCGAAGAGGCTTTAGGATGCTCTTTCGACCGAAATCCTCCCACCATCTTTGGCTTCAACTCTAAACGGGTAAAGGATAGTTCTCAAACCTGAATAACGTCACTTGAAGAAGAAAAAAAAAAAAAAAAAAAAAAAAAAAAAAAAAAAAAAAAAAAAAAAAAAAAAAAAAAAAAAAAAAAAAAAAAAAAAAAAAAAAAAAAATATGGTGACCTTACCTTTAATTTTTCCCGCCGTCAGATCATTGTATTCATCTAGTAATCCTCAGCCGCGATG
Source organism: Oratosquilla oratoria (assembly GCF_046742065.1). NCBI lineage: Eukaryota > Metazoa > Arthropoda > Malacostraca > Stomatopoda > Squillidae > Oratosquilla > Oratosquilla oratoria. The sequence continues at coordinate 15,720,105 of NC_134806.1, forward strand.
ACACACTTTATATATTTCATCCTAACTATTACTAGCATTCTAGCCTTTTGTTTACTTATTTTATTATTTATATTATTACAATTTTTATTTATCTATCATTATCATATCCTAGTTATGGACCAAAAGGTCTCCTGTCGGCATGGTCCACCTTTGTAATTCTTATTTTATTCTCGATTCTCGTCTGAATAGAATCATCTGGTGAGCACTTGAATAGTAAAATATTGCAAACTTGATTTATTTAATTCCATTCATATCATTCTTGCTCGCATTCATTTAACCCTGGAGGCCATTCTCACAATCCGAGAACTTGATGAAATAATAATAATAAAAAAATCATTATTAACTGAGATAGATTACGAGTAATCTTATTTCCTTTATTCTATTCATTTACTTGTTCTTGTTAGATTTAATTTACCTCAAGGGGTATTCTCAAAAAAGAGAACTTGATGAAACTAAATATATATATATATATATATATATATATATATATATATATATATATATTGATTTAAACTATGACAAATGTATATATATATATATATATATATATATATATTTAAACTATGACAAATATATATATATATATATATACATATATATATATATATATATATATATATATATATATATATATATATATATATATATGTATATATAATGAAGTGAGACAGCTTACATAAGCTCTTCATTACCGACGGAGCACCACAGATATGAACGAACCCGTGACAAGGTCAAACAAGGTCAACCAGGGTCAATCAAGTCTCCTCGACCATGACGTAACAATGACGTCACTCGATTCGTCAGTGACTCCGCCCGTTGGCCAGTTGGTCAATGCATCCCGCTGTCTGGTGGTCTTCGGCTCGTCGTCTCGTGTCGGTAACAGACCCCACATATGACGTCATCAGCCCCCGTGGCCACGTCAGAAGTATGCACTTCGGAACCCTCGCTATGTAGGCTAGCGCGGAAAGGGAGCGCAAGATCTCAGACCAACTGAGCAAAAGTTTAACTTTCTTATCCACCTCTTCAGGTGGGAGGTCCGGGAAGTCTCCATGTCTACAACTGCTCTCTCTCTCTCTCTCTCTCTTTCTCTCTCTTACTCTCGATTTCAAGATACCTTTGATAAGATACTTTGACAAGTAATGGATCAACCCCCTTGTGGCCGAACTCCTAAAAAAGCTGAATAAATTAATCTGGTGATAGAAAAAAAAAAACACGAAACTTGGCTGGAAATGGGCTTTGTAACTTCGACTGGGCATCAAATACTCTTTTTTTTTATTATTATATACCGGTACGTTTTTTTTTTACCTGCCCAAGATTTAGTTCACTAATGGTGCCATGTAGTTAGTTACCGAATCATAGACATTCATTATCTTATATTTTTTCCTTCATATTAATGTATGTCTCCCACCAAGACTTACTTGAACGTTTGATGTAACAATTGTCTTCTGACAAAACTCCCCTTCAAGCTGACGCCAAATGACAACAGACAAGGGTGGTGCGCACGCTATGCACCCAAACAACATGTGGTGACAATGTGACTTCACTTTTTTGAGTGATCCACCACACACACACACACACACACACACACACACACACACACACACACACACACACACACATTAGGATAATAAATTGTCGCAGCACATTTGTAAAATGAGGCATATTAACCTACTGTCAGAGAATAAGATAAGAGAAACAGAAAAGCCGTATATTTCGACCACTATCTGCTGAAGAGGACCACAGACAGTGGTCGAAATATACGGATCTTCTGTTCCTCTTATCTTGTTCTCCGACAGTGGGTTAATAAGTCTCATATACCGTGTATATATATATAAGAAGTACGAGTGACTGTTCCTTGCCTTGGCACTCCGAGCACAAAGGGCAAAGGCGATGAACTCTGCCACAGATGAGTGCCTCCTAGCGTGAGCAACTTCACCTTTAGTGTAGAGAGCGAGAGAGAGAGAGAGGGGGCAGGTGAGGAGAAGAGAGGAGAGGAGATTGTGAATGGGAACAGGAGACGAGCTATGGCGAAGGACGGGGAGGGGAGAGGAGGAGGAGGAGGAGGAGGAGGAGGAGGAGGAGGAAAGGAGGAGGAGGAGGAGGAGGGGAGAGGAGGAGGAGGAAAGGAGGAGGAGGAGGGGAGGGGAGGGGAAGGAGAAGGGGATGAGGAGGTGGTATTATTATTGTTTGTGATTTCTGCAGAACCAATTCTACCCCCTAATGAAGCTGAAGAGGAGTGTGGGAGGGGGGAGGAGGGGAGGGGGGAGGGGTGAAGGAAAGGCTGGATTCAGAGAAGCGGCACATTGACTTTGCGAATGAGTTCATTTATCGATGCATAGTGACTTGTACAGGCCATACAGACTACATGTCTCCTCTGCTATCTCCTCCCCCCTCCTCCCACTCCCCCTCCTGAAGTACGATGATGGGGGATGAGTTGGGTGATGGGGGAGTGGAGTGGAGGGAATGGGAGTGGGAGTGGGAGTGGGAGTGGGAGGAAGGGGAGAGTTGGTGCACGAGTGATTGCGAGACAGAAGAGGCAAGGAAACGAGGAATTCCTTTGCAAGGCCGAACACAGCCAACATGTATGCACGCACGCACGCGCGCAGGCACAAGACAGCGCATAAACACACGCACACGCGCACACACACACGAGCTCTCTTCCAGGAGGGTAATAACTGTTGATCACGAGTTCACCACGTAATCAATCATAATGGTGAATCAAATACACGAACGTACATACACGCAAGAACACACATACATACTCATGCATATACCCATGAACACAAACGTACACACATACACGCATGTACATAGTTTCGTAGATCTAAAATACACATACATGTGTGTATAAGATGACATACACGCAAAGGTAGGAATATATATATATATATATCTTTTACATAATTTAATCTCTTTTATTCCAGTTATACGTGGACCTTATACACAAACAGACACGAAAAAAAAAAACATGAGCTGAATTTCAACCATGTATTTTTTATTTATTTATTTATTTATTTTTTTTGCTTTGGAACAAGGACGGAACAACCACTCTCGTCAGGCGATTTTATTCAGTCGAAGGATCTCCTTACAAGCGATGAGTCAGTGGCTAATTTTAACTTTTCCTTTGGGGAGATACGTCGCCCATCCGTGATAATGCAGATTATATTTCACTTGGAGCACTTTTATGTATTTTTGTTAACTATAATATTGTTACTTTACTAAAGTCGTAGCCGATAATTGGCGCTTCCATATTTGGTGGACAAGATCGCGCCAAGGAGTAATGGAGAGTAGAAAGGAGTTGATACTAGAAGATAACAAATGGTTAACATTCTTCTTTCTTTATGACGGGAACAGACTGGAAGAACAATAAATGAACTAGAAAATGGGAAAGTCTATGACGTTAGAGATGAAGAAAAAAAATAGGAAAAAAGAGGAGAGAGTAGGAGCAAGGAGACGATGGAGAAAGAAAGAAAGAGAGAGAGAGAGAGAGAGAGAAAGAGAGAGAGAGAGAGGGAGAGAAAGAGTGAAAGAGGGGAGAGAGAGAGGGAGGGAGAGAGAGAGAGAGAGAGAGAGAGAGAGAGAGAGAGAGAGAGAGAGAGAGAGAGAGAGAGAGAGAGAGAGAGAGAGAGAGAGAGAGAGAGAGAGAGAGAGAGAGAGAGAGAGAGAGAGAGAGAGAGAGAAAGGGGGAGAGAGGGAGAGAGAGTGAGAGAGAGATAGAGAGAGAAAGAGAACAAACTCGCGTGAGATATGAAAAAGAGTCAAGGATTAACATCACCGCCTCGACCAGTCTCTCGCTAACTGGCCCTGCGGCTACAGACAGACAGACAGACGGATGTGCTCAAACTAACAGAATATCCCTTTTGCACCTTCCATCTCCTCTCCTGTATCTGCGCAGGTGGGTACGGTGACATGCATTCCCCCCCTCCTCTCTCCCCTCCCCCTCCCTCCCTCCACCTGCGAGAAATCTTGCGCCAAGTGTGACGTCATCAGTGATGTCAAGTCGGGGATTTCCCCTCCAATGAGTTGACCTTCTTGGTCGCTTGATCAACGTCTTCGATTAGGCGAAGTTCCGTACAGATTTTATTCTGGCTAACGGCAAACGTTTCTGTTCGGCTTAGGAGTTTGTGTGTGTGTGTGTGTGTGTGTGTGTGTGTGTGTGTGTGTGTGTGTGTGTGTGTGTGTGTGTGTGTGTGTGTGTGTGTGTGTGCGTGCGCGGGGGGGAGGGTTCCACACGTGTGATATTTCAGAAGCCTTGGAGACACATCCAACCCCATTTATGAACTTCTGTTCATCTCTCAGAGGTCAACACGTCCAACTATTGACAAAAACTAATCACGCAAATTCGAGGAAGGCAGTTAACAATTAATAATCCTGTCTATCTGAATTGCAATTAAATTTTTCCGTCCACAATACATGTTCCTATAATCTCTTATATAAATATATGCTAGACCATCGTGTAAATAATTTTGTCAATCCCCAATTAATCCCCAGACAGTATAACCTACAACGTATAGTAATTACGACGCATAATCCTATTCAGTATTTTTCAAAACGTTTATTTAATTTCGCCGTTTATATCCCACTAATTATTACAACCGATTCACAAACAAGAATATACGTGAATGGACATGTACCTGCCTATCACAGCTCATACGACAGTTTCATCAAATAAACGCGATGCCCCAAAACGGAAACATCGGGGATTTTCTTCCCTGGCGGGATTGTAATATTTTCATTCCAACGTTAATAGGATCAGAATGCTTTAAAATTCCCGCAATAAGTTTTTTTTTCGATTTGTCAGGATTCTTTGCCATTGGAGTCCTAGTCGTGTGCGAACGAATCGTAAACAGGATTTCATAAACTCAATCTAGACTGTCTCTCGGGATTCATGAGAGAAATTATAGACGACTTATGAAGTACTATTGTAACTTTGAAAGTCCCTAGTATCGTAATACAAATAATTTATAGACACTTATATTAACATCTCAATCAATCTTCCTTATCTACAGTTCAGCTCTTCCTTAACGGGGTGGGGGTGGGGGTGTTTATGTTTTACTCTGACATACCCCAAACTATTTTAATCAGCTTACGTGATACCTTGTGAGGAGACCTTTACTTAACCTTTTATTCTGAGTGCCGTTAGGTGATTTTTATTAATACTTGTGGGACTTAATTCAGAAATGAAAGGTCTAAAATCAGAAAAAGAAGACAGTACTACAACTGGTGACTCTTTTGCTAAAAGTCTTTCATCGAGATGGATGTTCATCAGAACAAAGTTTATCAAGTGCGTCATCATAAGAAGTTACGTGAGTCCTGTTCTCAGCTGAACAAAATTGCCCGACACAAACCATAAAAAAATATGCCAAGTGCGGAATCCAAACGAAAGTTTCTGAGCTTTTGAGGATATTCTTAATCCTACTGACAATATTCTCATATTCTTCAGAACCCTTGAGAAGTTATCTAATCCTATTGAGGGTATTCAAGCCTTTTTCAGTAATACCGACTCATACGAAGTTGACAGCAAAGAAACCAGAAATCTTCATGGTCTTCATTTTATACTGAAGGAGATCTAAGATGGAATGACCTTGCGAAATCAGGTCAAATGATTTACAAGCAAATGCAAAACAGGTCAGATATCATGACCCAAGAGGAGTGAGACCACGTGACTACGTAAGTGGAAAGGTCAACTATCCTGTGTCACGTGACAAACGAAAAAAGACGAGTCCATACCATGCGAAGACAACGGAAGGTCAGTAAACGCAACTACGTGACGCATCTCGACCCTCACGCGTCTTATGAACAAGTGATCCCAAATATAACGACAACAAAGAGGGAGATGACGTGATAGCAGCCTACCATCACCACGTGATTAACACCCCTTCCCAATCTAATCCTCCCGTCACGTGGTACAAACACGTGTCCATAACCACAACACAGCGCAAGGAGGCAGATGACATGATAACAACATACTACCACGTCCTATTCACGTAACAACCTCGCCCCCCCCTCTTCCACCTCCTCCTTCCATCACGTGCAGCAGCAGCGACCATCCGCCACGTCTCCGGTTTTGTTGAAATTAAAAAACAGGAGCTCAGTGTATTGATTATATCTATGGGACAAGAGGACGCGTGACGTATCGTTCCGCCACTCCCCTGCCTCTGGAGTCGTGATGCACCATTGTGGTCTTTGCAGGTCACCGTGGGACACTTTTTCCATCGTCGTCAAGAAGGATCGTTTCCGAGGTGAAGGAGATACAGTGGGACCAATTGTTCCAAGCCCAGCCTACCAACCTCCATCACACAACGGGGTCTACCTTTATACACGCACCAATCAAAATCTATAAATCTATTGTTATTTGTGAAACCCACACTTATCTTCATACACACACACACACACACACCTCGTGGCGCTATGGTTCAAGTTCTTGCCTGCCACTAAGGCGGTCCGGGTTCGACTCCCGCCCAGGGCTGAAATAATTTCAGTATTACTGCGCTGCTGGGTGTTACTCCAGCTCACGTGGGCGGGGAGTTGGGTGTGTGTGTGTGCGTGTAAGGTCACAGTATTACCCATAGATCGGTCATACGAGCTCTGAGCCCTCATCCGGGAGGTTAATAGCTGTCGATCACGAGTCCAACACGCGATCCAAGACCATGGTGAATTGTGAATCACACACACACACACACACACATATACCAGAAGGCCACACTCCCTTACATGGGGAGAGGCCAATTCAAAGCATATATCCATTCTCACTCCACAACCATTCAAGAATCCATTCACTGCCCTTCCCATTTATTCTTCACCCCCTCCCACACTTATCTCAGCTTATCTGACTTGTTTACTCACATCATTTCTCTAACCCCTTGCCTGTTCTTCCTTCTCCACTTTTCTCCCATTCCCAATTTTCCTTCAACGGAAAAATATCCCAAAATCCTCTGTTCTCTTCCCTGAATACATGAATGTCCAGAACTCTTCCACTCCTCCTTTAGGGTACCACTATATACTCCACCAGCGCCCTCTTAACGCTCTTCTCTCCACCATTTCCAAGCATATACATGCTTGATTTTCTTCTTAAACACTAGGTTTGCTATCATCAACTCTCTTTCCAAACCTACCTCCATCATTTTCTCCACTACTACTCCATCATTTCTCCCTACCACTCCATCTATTGGCTCATCTTTTACACTAGCATTGAGATTACCCGACACAACCACATTCACATTCCTCCCAAAACTCTCCATACACTCTTTTAAATCGTGATTGCTTGCATATATATATATATATATATATATATATATATATATATATATATATATATATATAATGTGTGTGTGTGTGTGTGTGCGTGTGTGTGTGTGTGTGCGTGTGTGAGATTCACTATGGTCTTTGGATCACGTGTTGGTCACGAGATCGACGGCTACTACTCTCCTGGATGAGAGCTCAGAGCTCATATATGACCGATTTATGGGTAATGCTGTGACCGTATACGTAAACACACACCCCTAAATCTCCGCCCATGATTGAGTGTGTGAGTGTGTGTGAGTGTGTCTGTGTGTTATATAATAGAAGAAACTCACTTAAAATCGTTTCCATATTCGATGATCTCTTCCTCTGTTCAACGATTTTCATACGTCATGGCACGCTATCACCCAAGTTCCTGAAGTAGGGGTCACCTGACACACGTTTGACAATTGATCTGAGGTCAGACACCGACAAAGCGTCGCTTTCTTTGTTCCTCCCTGACCATAAGCTCCTTCCATGCATTCTTGGCGGGGTTGACGTCGAAGTTGTTGCCTGCCCAGAACTCTTCCACTCCTCCCTTAGTGTACCACTATATAGTCCACCAGTGCCCTCTTAACACACTTCTCTTCACCCTTTGCCATGCATCATAAGAATATGCTTCTCCCCTTATGCCATGTGGCTAAATTATGGATAAAAGTGTGGTTCAATGAATTTCATTATGATCTAGTGGACGATCATGAGGAATCTCAGTGTAGTGAACAGCACTCAGTGAATCAGCAGGTAAGAAGTAGGCACCCATTTTCCAACTTTTACCAGTAAACGAACCCCCGGACCAGAGCAGATGAGCGATGCTTCTCGACACCTCCCCATGCATCCTGGGTCGTAAATCCATCTGTTGAACTTCGAGGCGCCTACCGATTCCTAGTCATACGCTGGGCACCAGTGGTACTCCTCAAGCTCAAGAAACAGTGTTAGGATCATCACAAAAGAGCCGCCAAATGGTCATCTTTCTCCTACCCGGTCGTCTGCACATCCCCTTTCAATCTATTTCTTTTTCACTTAAAACGAGCATTCTTGCATTCTCCGAAACTGTAAATGGATTAAGACCCATGCTGAGGAACGCGGGACCGATGCGCACACAACACATAAAGAGAACTTGGAAAACGTGGCAAAAACCGGACAACTGAAAAAATATATGATCCCACCCATTTGTAGAAGTGCAATGACGGCTGCGGGTGAGGTGTGTGTGTGTGTAGGGGGGGTGGGCTACAGGATGCCAAAACAAGTATCTCCAGCATCTAGACACAACCAGATCTGTGATTCGTAGTTCACAGCATATTTACACAAGATTTCTGTGACCCTTCGAAATTCTCTGGCCAGTGTGAGTAGGCCTCAACTTCCACCGCTCCGACTGCTTGTGTGTGTGTGTGTGTGTGTGTGTGTGTGTAGTTCACCATGGTCTTGGATCACGTGTTGGTCACGTGGTCGAAATATATTACCCTCCTTGGTGAGAGCTCAAAACTCACATATTACCCGATCTATGGGTAATGCTGCGACCTTATATATATATATATATATATACACACACAAGCATACTCCCCAACTTGTTCGTATGTGCGTGCGTTTGCGTGTGCGCGCGCGCGTGTGTGTACAATAGGGCGCCATACGCCGGCGACCCTGTTTATGGCACTACCTGGCTGCGTACATGGTACTGATGGCGATATCATCGTCTTATCAAAGTAAATATTGAATAGCTGCAAGAAACACAAGCAATCCCAAGAAAAATGATAAATGGCAACTCTTCACCCACATTGCTATCTACGGAGAATATAATAAAAACTACAGGAAAAACATAATTTCATCAACATGGTATCCGCACGCTGAAGATAAAAAGACTAAAAATACTAACTCAAGATACCTTTAAATCCATGTCTCGCTTTGATGCATCGTTCCATCTCCCAATAACGAATTCATAACAAATATCCGTTCTGCTGCCATTGCCACAAGCAAATTAAACAAAAACATCCATCATAAAAACAAATTCCACTCGGAGGGGGGGGTTATTCGCTTGTCGTTTTTCGAATTCGCTAGGAAGTTAGAAGTTTCGTTATCAAGCATAATGTTTTCACAATTCTTCGTTATTGTAAGCACCACATAGTGTTTTAACCAAAACAGAATTGGGATATATTTGCTATGTAGATTTAGCATAACTTCAACAAAGACTTCACATTAAGACCGTCTGGGCTCGTTGCTTCCGAGTAAAGCGTTATGACGTCATATCTCTACCTGCCTCAGAACATCCCAGGAAGTCGTTCGTATTATCCATACGTCCACCTTGGACCGTCTGTGTGTGTGTGTGGGGGGGGGGGGGGTGCCGTACGTGTGGATGTGTGGGTGGGGGTGTCGTGTGGGTGTGTGCGAATGAGACATTCTAGCCGCACAGTTGATAAGAAAAAAAAATTGCGACTGCAACCAGAGAGAGGATCGTAACTCACAACATTGTACAATAAACCTCCAACTTTATGATTAACCGGCCTTAAGACTGTAAAAGTTACGATGCCTGTCTATCCAAGTGCAACTTACAACGTGCTCGTGACGTCATCATCGGGAAGATGTCAATCCCACACTACAATCTAGTGATGACAACATAATTTTTTTTTTTATGCTTGTAACATCTTTTCACTGTTATATTTTATTATTTTATAATTCTGTAGGGTGTATGTTTTCAGCAGTAATGCTGCTATACCCAATAAACCGTATACTATTTTTATTTTTATGATTCATTTTCTGGATCCGGCTCCTGGTGACCGATAATCTGAACAAAATTCATTCTTTCCCAGCGGGTCCTTTCTCCGACTTTGGATACTTTGAATTCCCTTCCCAATACACTTCCTATTCGTATGTCATGATATTCCCACGACTATTTTTGAAAGTTGGTCAAAGAAGGTTAGGTTAACATCACATTCCCGAAGTCAAGGAAGGGCCTCCTTAGGAAAAAGATTTTATATTTTTTCATTGAAAAACGATCTGTCTACGACCGTCCTGCACTGCCTTGTTGCATGAAATGATGGAAAGTTTGTAGGCGACGTGACGTCATTATCAACCCTGACGACATTTCCAACAAAAATGAACAGACTTTGCATTCTTGGACTTTGTTGTTCATAACAGACACAAAATAAAAAAGAATAAAAATCGTTTCCAGCAACGGATCATGACGGCATTTATCTTCCAAGACCTCGCCCCCTCCTTCCCCTCACCGTACCCCTCCGTCGCAATATTTACCGATTCAGGAGTTCGCGGCGCTTTGAGCTCAGCACTTGACTCGTCACCCACGAGGGAACAGGTTCGATTCCCGACGATTACCGGTGACTGCCAATTGCACTGGCTATTCTAGAATGTGCAGGAGACGGCTTCGGCCGCAGCTATGGGCCTTCTGATAGAAGCGCCTCACCACATGTAACTTAACTAAAGACGAGCTTTCGTTTCATTACAAGTGTTCCATTTCACAAAGGTACTCAATTGACTTTATCTAAATCAATATGACCAAAAGCAAAAGAAAAATATACACACACGTATCGCACGTACAGACACACACATACACAGACACACACACAGAGAGAGAGAGAGAGAGAGCGAGAGAGAGAGAGAGAGAGAGAGACACGCACGATCATAACGCCAAACGCCAGGACGCGACACAATTTTAGCATCACGACAACACCTGATGCCACAATACACGCAGACCTTCTCGACGCTCAGCTGTCTGACAATAGATCATCATGACGTCACGGGGACTAACGTCAGAATCCGTGACGTCACATTAGCAGGCAAAAATGATATGACGTCACACCTATTGTATATACGCCGTAAGAAAAAGCTATTAGTGTACTATTACTTTGAATAGAATTGCGTCTCTTAATGGGAATTCCTCGCCCCCGTGATATCCTCATTTACTTGAATAAAATCGTCTGGCGACAGCCAAAGTGAATAATACTATTCGCCTGTGACTGACCTTTTTTTGTTCCCATGAGGACAGCAACTAACTTCTCCCGTAACGAAGGTCTCTGTTCATTTTATTCTGGCTGACGCCAAATAATTTCATTGACCCTTAAACACAAACTTGGGGTGATGACCACCCCACAAAAAAAAAAAAAAAAAAAAAAAAAAAATATTGTGTTGTTTTACTACCAGAAGAATGAAGTTACTCAAGTAAGCTTAATGGTAAAACAGAAATGGAGGAATTCTACTTTCTGGGGAATTTTTCCAAAATAAAACTTCGTGAATGGATACTATAAAGTTTGTGTTCTAGGGTCTCTGTGCGAGAAAGGAGTCAAAACAGCGAACTTCAGACCGGTTGATGTCCGTGTGTGAGAATCGAACTCGAGGCATTAGTCTACCTCAGTTCCTTGACCTCCGTCAATAATCTGGCGTACTTCAAGGATATCAACTTTATTCTGGCTAGAGCCAGTTGATTTTATTCAAGTGCCACTACTTAATGCTTCCCCGTATATACATACATACATATACCAAAGGCTCTTTCCACCCAACAAGGGGGGTAGCCAAAAAGAAAGATGCATAGAAACCACTTCCACCCATTCCATCCTCTACATACTCCACTCCCCTCCACCCTCCTCGTATATAGCTTAATAAAATCCTCGGACAGAAGCATAAGCAAACTACATGATATTAAGCCCCAATATTTTACAGAGTTCATCAGCTTTGAGCAATCACTGTACCAGGTAGTCCAGAGCTGGGTGCGTTAGTAACGCAGTAACGCTAGCGGTAACGCAATTGCCCAGCTCTAGTTATTTATGTTTTAGAGTAGGGAACATTAATGTTGTAGTTTAGGTATTATTTTATTGAGAATATTCGTAAGAAGGAAATGCTTCTCCATTTCATTTGTTTTTGTCATCAAAATCGATCTAAAGGTAATTAAACTCGGTAACGCATGGACGGTAATGCAACCCACATTTTTCGGTAACGCACTGACAGTAATGCACTACCTGTCCGGCGGTAACGCGCCCAGCTCTGCCAGGTACTATGGAGGTGCGCGCGTTTCCTCGAGGTGCCAGTGAACAAAGCACGTGTTAGGGCCGGATGCACGAAATACTTTCGACTCGTCTGACGTCTCCTAATTGTAACCGAGGACCATATCAGGCCCTTCCGGATCCTAGAAAGTATTCACTTCCCAGTAGTGACGTCACTTGATGACGTCAGTCCAAGTTCTGCTCCTGCGTCCTTGCTTCTGATGCCTTGATGGATGGTGACCTTATTGACCTCATAACTTGAGGAAGTTCAAGGTCACAACGTCCTTTGTGAGTCTGGGACCAGACAGCACCACACAAACGTAACACAAGAATATAATTTATGAACATGTAGGTAAGAAACCCCGCTGTAGCCGTCAACGGTCACCAGGCCCTTCCATACATCCCCCCCTTTTTTTGGGGGGGGGGAACGGTTTGGCTAACGGTTTTTATAAGAAGAGTAGTCGCCGGTTGCCTGTTCTCTTGATGTGAAAAGTTTACGCCCAAAGGTATTTCAATGTTGCCGAAACTGTTATCTTTACCCTATGTGTTCCGGCAGCAAGTGGTAGTTACCGATTCGTTATGGAACCAGACGCGGAGCTATGGAATGATTTTAACAGGAGTGCCAGGGGTACCAATGGTCTGTCATGGGTGCCAATCTCTATGAGTGCCAAATGGATGGCACCGTCTAGGATTATACATAAACACCATCGCAGATCTACATCTAACAAAGCAAGTTCCTGGAGAATTAGCAAATATGTATTGATACCAAAAAGGGTTTTGATTCAAATGTACCCGGAAGGGCGTCTGGACTTGTGTTGGGAGAAATCGTCTCCTTGTGGCGAATTATTGCGAAAAATTTTCTACATTGTTTTGTTAACCCGACAGCACACCACAACCTGTCGGAGAACTTGCCTCTTCAATTGTGTGTACACGCGTAGACAACCTCGCATTATACTTGCACAGGTGTACAGAACCGTCGTTGCGATGCTGTGCTAAACAATACGGAACGAAGGACGATAGTTTTGGAAATACATGCGGGCAGTTGTTGAAAACAGATGGTATTCATGCATGAGACCAAAAGGGGGGCAGGCTTAGATTTTGGAAGGATTTCTTTACTGTAACACCTGCAGGTGCTCTTCTTTACAACCCCTACCCAGTCCCTCCTCCTCCTGTCCCATCTGTTCCTTATCCATCGCGCTCATCTCCTTCCTTTCTCTGGTGACCTAAACCTTATCCAGTCCCTTTAACCCAGCCGCTTTACGAACCCCCGGCACCCCAATCACCCCTCACCCCTCCAACCACATCCTCACCCTTCGAAACTCCTAGTCACACTAAACCTCAACCTCCTTCCTTTCTCTGGTGACCTAAACCTTATCCAGTCTCTTTAACCCAGCCGCTTTACGAACCCCCGGCACCCCAATCACCCCTCACCCCTCCAACCACATCCTCACCCTTCGAAACTCCTAGTCACACTAAACCTCATCCTCTACTTGTCGTCCTCATCAGCTCCCACCCTCACCCAAGGCTTCCCATAAGGACCACCTGACTTCCCTGGCAAATGATATTCTGTTAAGCCTCCAGTGTTGATATTCGGTGGTCACCCAGTGTGTCTTATTCTCTGCAAGCCCCCTTTGCTCCTGACAAGCGCCCCCCGCCCCCCGCCCCCCAGCGTCCCATGCGGGAACTTCGATCGAAATATTGTATATTGGATTTGTCTCTCCTCGTCTGTGTTCAGCGAGATCGAGGGCGTTGAGCAAGAGGTGACAGACCACTGAAGGAAGTGATCAACTGTGGAAACGATACGCGGAGGAATGGAATTCGCGAATATAGTGTGAATATTTGTGTCGGTGCTGTGCACGCGTGTCCCCGCATAAATACCCAAACATCCGCGTGCATACGCACAAGCACACACACACACGCACACACACACACACACACAAGCGCACCACACAACAAGAACTGGAGAATGCGGAGATTATTTATCCTCACAGGTGAACGAAAACAAGTGGGAAAACCTTCGACCCCCCTTCCCCCCCCCACACACACAACCCCTCCACCCCCCCACCAACGCCGCGAGCGAAACTCAAAGGAACAGCTCCACATGAATTGGTGAACGATGCATCCTGGGGGAATCCCCCCCACCCACCCCCCACCTCAACCCCACACCCTCGACCACTCCTCCTCCCCTCCGTCCCCCCCTCCCCCACCCACCCACCCCGACCCCCGATTCAGGAACGGTATTATCATGTGTAACTCGGTATTATACTCCGTTGAAGTTTGACCGACGATTATCGCTGAGGAGCAGATGGCCAATTAGACCTCCGTCATTCCTCAGTGGCAGGTGAAGTCTGCGATTTACCGTCATCGAGGAAGAGGAAGAAGAGGACGAAGAATGGGGACAGGAAGGAGGACGGGCAGGAGGAACAGGAAGAGGAGGAGGAGGAGGAGGAGGGGCAGGGGAAGCAGAGAGAGTACAGAGATAAGGAGGTGCATGAAGAAAGGAGGAGGATGAAGAGGAGGAGGAGGAGGAGGAGGAGGAGAAGGAGGAGGGGCAAGGGAAGCAGAAGAGTGCAGAGACGAGGAAGAGCATGGAGAAAGGAGGAGGATGAAGAAGAGGAGGAGGGGGAAGAGAAAGGAAGAAGATTATGAGTGGAGGGGGAAGAAGGAAGAAGAGGAGGAGGAGGAAGAGGGAGAAGAGAAGAAAGGAGGGAGGAAGTGAAGGAGGGAGTGGAGGAAGAGGAGGAGGAGGGAAGAAGAGAAGAAAGGAGGGAGGAGGTGAAGGAGGGAATGGAGGAAGAGGAGGAGGAGGAGGAGGGATGAAGAGAAAAAAGGAGGTGAAGGAGGGAGTGGAGGAGGAGGAGAGGAATGAGGAGGAAAAGGGAGAGGAGATGAAAGGATATGAACAGAGGAGGAAGGAGTGGAGTAGGAAGGGAAAGTGGATGGAGGAGGAGATGGAGGAGGAGGAAGAGGGAGGAGTTACATGGACAAACGATCTCCAATCATGAAGGAATGCTACGTGAATTTGGTCCGTAGGGGTATCACCAAAATAGCCTAAAATATTGACTGAGTAAGATTTGCGCGTAGGCGCGGTCTCACACGAGGTAGAATGTGAAAGCAAATGGTGGAGAAATGGAGGAGGAACGAGGAAGAGGAAGAGGAATAGGAAGAGGGGAAGATGGTGGTGGGAAGAGTAAAGAAGGAGAAGAAGGGGAAAGAGGGGAATGAGGAGGAGGAGGAGGCGGAGTAGGCGAAGAAGGAAGAGAAAGATGAAAGGGAAGAGGAGAAGATGGTGGAGGGGGAAGTATAGAGGGAGAAGAAGAGGAAAGAGGAGAAAGAGGAGAAAGAGGAGCAGGAGGAGGAGGGGAGGGGGAGGGGGAGGAGGAGGAGGAGGAGGAGGAGGAGGAGGAGGAGGAGGAGGAGGAGGCGACTGAGGAGGAAATCACTGGCACAAAAACAATATCCGGGATAAATACGCCGGATCCATTCACAGGGAAACAGGAAGGAGGACCTGGATTTCCTGTGAATCACAGGTGAAGAACTTGGGTACAGGATACTCTGTAGCAATCTGCAGCAAGACCCATTTGGGGTTCTTTTCCCGCAGGGCACAGACGGGAACTTCAAAGACCTGTATTTTAGTGTGCAGTCTACAGAGACTGACCGAACCTAATCCAATTTAACCCAATATAGGCCAGGTCAAGTGGGGTCTTCGTAGAACCTACGTGGTAGTATAACTGAACTACACATTCTGCAGTACGTAAATTACAGATACTGAATTGGGTCGTAAACTATAGCAGCTTCGTCATGAGTGAAAGTTTCGGAGGAGACGGGAGTTACTGAATAGGTGTGGAGTATACGAGTAGGTGATGGTGGGCAGAAGCTAGGAGTGGAGGGGAGAATGGGAGTTCAGGAGTAGGAGGTGAGTGTTCATGGGAAGTAAATGACCTGGGAGTGGGAGCATGGAGAAGTGGGAGGAGTGGGAGTGATGAGGTTGGTGTAGGAGTACGAGATCCTAGCTCCTACTGTCTGACAGGTGAACCAGTTGTTTACATTAAGAGGCACTGAACCCTACCAAGGTCAGACAAACTCTACTCCTTAAAGGATTAAATCAAAGATCAAAGGCTTTAACAAGGGTGATGCAAACAAGGTCATCATATTAAAACGACAGGGCAGGACTCGCAGTAATGGTTATAAACTGGACAAATTTAGATTTAAAAAGGAAATAGGCAAGAATTGGTTTACTAATAGGGTGGTCGACGAATGGAATAAACTTAGTAACCATGTAGTAAGCGCTGAAACTATCAGTTGTTTTGAGAAACGATTAGACAACTTTATGGATGGGGATGACAGGTGGTGATGGATACGGAGCTGCCTAGTGTAGGCCTTATGGTCTCTTGCAGTCTCCTTCATTCTTATTTTCTTATGTAAATGAAAAAAATATATGAACGGTTTTTAGGATGATAGGACAGAATCGCGGTTACATCTACGGTAAAATTACACCGTGGGTTGGTGACTGTGTTTACATCTTGACCAGCCACAGACTACGGTTACAAATGTGTGAACTACAAAGGATTACAAAGGCGGAGCATGCCGACAGGAGACCTTTTGGTCCACATCATTATCGTCACCCGGCTTACGATCTGACTGGAGCTCCGGACTAAGTCACTGTATGTTAATCAACCTTCAGATGAGTGCAGGGGCAATAGTTAACCGTTTTTATTTTTTTCCCTCTGGTTATTGCCTGACCGTTATTGAGAACCGTTGTATCCAGAATGGATCGATAGTTTGTAGGAACAAGGGAAATATGAACAGCTTCCCATGAAGATATGACAACAGTGAGCGATGCCCATGATCATATTTTAGCATGGCATCAATTTCTCTTTGTCATACACACACACACACACACACACACACACACACACACACACACACACACATACACACACGCACACACACACAGCATTAACCATAGATCGGTCACACGAGCTCTGAGCTCTCTTCCGGGAGGGAAATAGCTGTCGACCACGAGTCCAACACGTGATCCAAAGACCAAGGTGAATCACTCACACACACACACACACACAGACACACATCGGTGATATCAATTATTCATGTAGGATGACAAAACGATAAAAAAAACAGGAATATTGTTAGAGATATATCAACTTCACCTTGGCAAAGAATGGTAAAGCTAAATTTTCCTTTCAGAAAAGCAGGTAGAGCCATTTCTGTATCTAAAGCTCTACTGCAGTTTCCTTTCGAGACAATTACAGCCACAAACCTCGAATCTTGTAATACACCCTAGTAAAGTGAAATGCTTACGTCATAACCTACCTTGGTTAAGGTGTTTACCCAAATTAATTTCAAATTTGGCCATCCAAATTAAATCACTTGACGATGACTAGACAAAATAAGTGGAAAATGAATAAAATAAACAATAAAAATAACAATAATAATAACAATACCAAATACACACCTGTTCTGTTCTGTTTAATTAGGGAGTGAAGCTCCCACGGGCTTTAGGTGTGAGCCCGTTTGGAAAAAAAAAAAATAAAAAAATATATATATATATATATATATATATATATACCATAATATGCTGAATTAACCCAAAATGAAAGATTATATCGACAAAAAACACGAAGTTGCATGATAACCCACAAGATGCATTAATCACGTCGGCAGAGTTATTTGATCCTGGTCTATTTGCAATAAACTTCACACAGTGTCGTTGTGGAATTATTTCAAGAGAGTGAGTAACAAAGGCCACTTGTATCTTCGTTCAGCAAAGAAGTGGTTAAGATATGAGTTTAAATCACAAGTTAAAAACTGGTTTTGCAATAAGGAATATCGGAGCCTTTGAAGAATGGAGGTTCCGTTTGATATGGGGTCCCTATTCTTCAAAGGAGCAAAATTAGGACTCCTATTGTTCAAAAGGTCTGCCTAACCATTTCATTCCTGTATTTTTTTCTTACATGAGACCATTATTCTTTAAGAGATCAAGACTGGGACCTCTATTGTTCTTCAAAATCTCCGGAATATCTACCTTTCTAGGCATACCGTATGTAGGCATCACAAAAACAGGGCTACCAACTGATCCTGGGTAACTACCAATTTTGTTACAAAACCAGGCCTACGAACTGTTCCCGTATATCTATCAATTTTGCCATATACACACACAAAAACAAATAAACAAATAAATAAAAAAAAATTAAAAAACAGGCGTACCAACTGATCACTGGTAACTACCAATCTCGTCACAGAAGCAGGCCTACCAACCGTTCGGGCAAAACATTGGCCAGAAAGTAACACGATCCTCGCAGCACAATAACTCTCCCTCAATACGGCGGTGTACTCTGCGGTGGATTTTGATAAGCAACTGAAGGTCGACCTCCTGATACAAAGGGATCCACCTAGACACCTCCCAGCTCGATGTCCTCCCCTTCAGATGCGTAAAATCACCTATTCTTAGCCAAAATAAAATTTTAATTATAATCATGGACATCACCTTATTTAGAGAGGAAATGGAAACGCACGCGGAATGATGTCAGCATAAACAGGAACACTGTATGAAACAGGATGTAATATACATACATACATACACACACACACACATACATGCATATATATATATATATATATATATATATGAGAGAAACTCGCTAGTAACAGCGACATCAATCCAATCATTTTTATGACAGTCGCATGCAGGATTCGAACCTACTGCTATCGGCCTCTGCGAAGATAATCTTACGGGAGGCCGATAGCAGTAGGTTCGAATCCTGCATGCGACTGTCGTAAAAATTATATATATATATACATATCTGTCCAAAAATATCCGGCCTTAGTTCATAGAAAATACTTGTTTCTAGATACAACAAACTTGCCCTAATCTCCTTCAAAGTAGTCCCATTGAGCAGCCACACACTTCTCCCAACAGTCCTGCCACTGTCGGAAGCAGCGCTGGAACGCCTCTTTTGGGGTAACGCGCAGCTGGTCCGTCCCACTCCGCATGACTTCTTCTTTGGGTTGAAATCTGGTTCCTTTCGGGGTCATTTTCAGCTTGGGGGGAAAAACCAGAAGTCACACGAAGCTATGTCGGCAGAGTAGGGGGCCTGACAAAGCACAGGTGTGTTGTGTTTGACCAAGAAACTCTGTATCAAATAAGAAGAATGGGCGCATGTTTTATCATGATGGAGCTACCAATTGCCCTCTGCCCACAGGTTCGGCCTTTTGCGTCGCACACCGTCACGAAGGTGACGCAGAACCTCTTTGTAATGCTTTTTGGTTTTTGCTACGTGGTGCGTACTCGTGACCCAGGCCACTGGAGTTGAAGAAGACGGTCAGCATGACTTTGACTTTGACATTGAGACGCCTGAGGATCTTGGATACTTCCATTGCGATGACTGCAACTTGGTTTTTTGGGTCTTTCCCATAAACCAAAGACCCATCCCTTGTAATTACTGTGTTCAGGAAGTTGGGATCGCTGTTCATAGTCTCCAGCACGTCCTGTACGTTCTCAAAAACGAGTTGCTTCTCCTCAACTGTTAGCAACTTTGCTACGAACTTCGCTGAGATTCTCCTGAATCCCAAATCCTCCTTCATAATAGAATGAACGGATCCAATGCTGACGCCCGCCTCGTCTGCAAATTATTTATCGTGATCAGACGATCTTGCATTACCAGGATCCTCAATTAGTTAATCACGATCTCATTTCGGGATATCGAGGGCCTACCAGAGCGTGCTCCACAACGACACTGATCAACAACTCTGTCCAATACCCAGTCCATGGAAGTGTCGAGTTTTTGGGGGGCGAGGATACACCCTTGCCTCACTCCTGAAAGAACAGGAAATAAGCTTAATACGCCTCTTCTATACTTTACAACACTCTACGCCCCAGAGTATAATCCAGACATCAAGTCAATAATACTTGCAGGAATCCTACGGATCCGCAGAAGATCCCAGAGCCCTCCACGATGCACCGAGTCAAACGCCTTCTTGAGATCAACATAAGCTGCAAGAAACCCCTGTTGAAACTCACGTCGGCGCTCCACAAGAATACGAAGCGCTAGGATCCGATCAGTTGTTGACTTACCTGGCGTGAACCCAGACTGTTCAGGCCTCTGAAACTTTAGCAGATGTGAACGAACCCGTGTCAGCAATAGATGGGCAAGCACCTTACCTGGCACACTGAGCAGTGTAATGCCACGGTAGTTGTTGCAGTCCTGCCGGTCCCCTTTCCCCTTCCAGATAAGGATGACCAGACCCTTTTTCCAGTCAGAGGAAATGGTACCGGACTGCCAGACAGCAGACAGTACCGCATGCAACCCGCGGATCATGGCCTCACCTCCAGCTTTCAGCAACTCCGCAGTGTTATTGTAGATGCCAGCTGCCTTTCCACCCTTCAACTTACAGCCTCTTTGACCTCTGTCAGAGAGGGCGGAGATTCGTCTATCGGTGGATCAGGAACCGCTACCTGAACACCATCGAGGATCATCCACGAATTACTGCACAAAGTACTCGGCAAAGGGGCTACACTCCACACTCGACACTAGCTCACCATCAGCTGTTCGGATTGTGATTCTCTGGGTCACAGAGTTGGAGCAGAGTTTTTTCAGGGTTCGGTAAGCAGGCCTGAGGTCATTTGCATTAAAATGTCCTTTGATATCCTCGGCGATTCCCCTGACACACCTCTCCTTATCCATTCCCATGAGAGCTTTTGTCTACCGTTTGTGAGTCCTGTATTGGTCCAGGTCCCAAACCATTCTGGCAACACGGCCTAACTCTATACTCAGCAGGGTTTCCCGCGACGCGACACCACTCCTCGTCAGCTTTCAGAGTTTCACATTCAAACGTGTCCCACAGTTCTTCAGGGTCTTCAAGAGAGCCAAGTGATTCAAACTGATTAGAGATTGCTACCACATACTCCTAGACACAC
Organism: Oratosquilla oratoria; assembly: GCF_046742065.1. Taxonomy (NCBI): domain Eukaryota; kingdom Metazoa; phylum Arthropoda; class Malacostraca; order Stomatopoda; family Squillidae; genus Oratosquilla; species Oratosquilla oratoria. The sequence goes on from NC_134806.1 coordinate 15,741,306, forward strand.
GCGTATATTCACTCCGAGCCTGACTCAACGTGTTTCTGCCTCGTTTGCAACACCCCGGCACCCAGTGCTGCGGGTTTGACGATTCTGACCGGGCCAGGTTGCAAGTCCATCCACACCATATGTGTCTAGTACGGTTGCCATGAATGCATGGCTGTGATTTGCTCTTCCACGCCCCACTCACCATCGAGCCCAAAGAGGGGAGACCAAGATTTGGGTATACATATTAACCCAATAGTCCCAGGGCTCATGAGAGAATTTACGCACTCACCACCTTGACACTAAAGGATGACAGCTACGGACCGTGCGGTGTCGGCCCAGGTGGTAGTTGCTTGACTCAGGGCGTGTCTAACCCACAATTTCAAGTCAATCAGCCCAGCCGGTTTGCCTCTCCAAGCAAAGAGGGGCCACCCGTCCTGGCCTCAATATGTGACCAAAGAGGCGAGCTGCTAGTCCCAAGGAGGTATAGCAGTGCAACCACGACTCTGGGACATCACTCAGTCTCCAAGACTCCTGTCTCCAGGTTATGCACGGCAAACACATGGGTTAGTGACCCATAACGGGGTATGTATGTATGTATGTATGTATGTATGTGTGTGTGTGTGTGTGTGTGTGTGTGTGTATGTGTGTGTATGTATTTGTACAACACTGAATGGGTCTCCGTGATTAGAGATACATTTTAACAACCACAATGCACTTTAATTCTAAGCCATCAAAGGCAGACATGCAGAAATTGAAATGCGGTACTGCCAAGGACTCGAATCTCTCTTGATAGCCTAGTTGGTAAGTCACTACCGCACTTGTCATGAGGATCCTGGGTTCGAGTCCTTGGCAGTACCGCGTTTCAATTTCTGCATGTCGGCCTTTGATGGCTTAGAATTAAAGTGCATTGTGGTTGTAAAAATGTATCATATATATATATATATATATATATATATATATATATATATATATATATATATATATATATATATATATATGTCTGCTCACATATATTTACAGACACACAAAACTGACCCACGGTATATGGTGACTACGCACACACCGTATTTGTCAGAACATAAGATGCGATCTTTGTTTTTTAAAGGTTGCCAAAAAAAAAAAAAAAAAAAAAAAAGCCCTGCGCCTAATACAGTCATATCACCGAATGAGAGATTGCTGAAAGAATGCAGAACAGCTGGAGGTCTGAGGGTGATCACGGGTTATCTGTGTTGAGCAATAGCCTAGTGAGCACACAAAAAATACCAATAATATTCACAGTAATTTACAAGCCTGAAAAGAAACAATATGTCGTTCATGAGGGGATATTAGCGAATGAAATGTTGGCCAACGCTTGTAGAACTGCCCATACAGGGTCTGCAGCTACAGGGTTCACTCTATTGTGATGAAACTGGTCAACTATGGATATACTCGTAGAAAAAAATGCAAATAGGAAAAATCGCAGTTAGCTCCTGTCCCCGGGTCAGATCATATGATGCCACGGTCTAATTTGATATTCCAGTGTTTACTAACAATGCCCGCTCTCTCTCTCTCTCTCTCTCTCTCTCTCTCTCTCTCTCTCTCTTTCTCCCTTTGTACAGTGTACTGATACCAATTTATTTTTCCCAGAAAATATTACATCATTTCTTCGATTACTCAATCAAGATTTAATAGAAAAAAATAATAAAGTTTCCTTTATGTTTACTAACAGTGCCCGCTCTCTCTCTCTCTTTCTCTTTCTCCCTTTGTACAGTGTACTGATACCAATTTATTTTTCCCAGAAAATATTACATCATTTCTTCGATTACTCAATCAAGATTTAATAGAAAAAAAGAATAAAGTTTCCTCTACGTTTACTAACAGTGCCCGCTCCCTCTCTCTCTCTATCTTTACAGTGTACTGATACCAATTTATTTTTCCCAGAAAATACTACATCATTTCTGCGATTACTAAATAAAGATTCAATAAAAAAAAAAATAACAAAGTTTCCTCTATAAGTATATATAAGCAAGACGAAGACGGAAACTTCACATCTTGCAGAAGTTTAATGAACAAGTTTTTATTTACAGAAATGTATAATACATAAAAAAAATGGTTGGGCACATTTCTGCCAAGTAAAAATGCAAAGACACTTGTTCTGTGTTCCTCCGTTGGTAGCGCAATCCTGACGAAAAATTACGAAAACAAACCCAACAGCACTCACACAGCAGCTGCTGTGTATAAACAAAGTTGGCACAGCTGCTGTGAGTCAGAGGTAGAACTCCTTACTTTCCTTATGGGCTTTCATTCACATTTAATGCACACTGTTTTGCTTGTTCTGCGTCAGTTTTATTTCGCGTTTTTTTTTTATTTCGCGTTTTTTTTTTCGTTTGCTTGTGGAATCCATGTGGATTCATTCACAAGCGCAATGTTGCAATATTCCATTTAGAAACATGCACGTAATCATTCATTTCCCTCATACAAATTTTATTTTTCATTAAGTTAAATAAATCAATGATGAAACGATATTTCCCTAATTTTTTACCCTCAAAATCTTGTAAAATGGTGCGTCTTATATGAAGGTACGTTTTATACACCTACAAATACAGTATACCTCTCGTCATTAAGTCTCTAGTATATTTCTATACACCGAAGTTCTCTCACAATTAGAGTGAATTTTTGTCAACAATATTGTGTTAATGCTAAAACAAATAAAATAATTTGATATGCCATGGTTCAGGTTCGGTTCACCAAAACAGCACACGAGTGTAAGCACACACGGATACACACACACACACACACACACACACACACACACACACACACACACACAGACACACACATACACGTGCTAGCACAAACTCGAGATGCATCAGTGCACATGTATGAATAGTAAATGACGTCAGACCAAATATGACGTCACGCGGATGATGGAATGACAGTCAACAAATGACAAGATACTGACGCGTCGCCAAGTTGTCAAGGGAATTCCCCGACAAGGAGAAGACCTTGCAGAGGGCTAGATCCCGTCGCCAGATGAATAAAATCGACTGGCGCCAAGCAGACCATAGGTCATCATAGGTCACCGAGGTCAGGTGACTCGCCCTCGGCAGTGACAGGGTCGCGTTAACTCGTGCCCTTCGCCAAATAAATTCATCTGTTCTTGATCAAAACAAAACGATGAGTCACTGGCTCGTGGGAGCAACAGAGTGAGATGGAGTTGGTGGACGGAAGCTGGGGTGGTGAGGGAAGGGGTGGGGTGGGGCTCAGCACGGTGGGATGAGATGATTCAGTGGAAGACATACTCCAATGTTTGTTTACGACTGCCACGATGTTCTATCCATTTCCAAAGGGGTTAACCCCTAGAGTGAAAGTGTTAAACCACTTCGATTAACCCCGTCACTCCCATAACAAACTCCTCTAACCCCTTTCGTAGCTGGTGACACTCTTCTTGTCAGTTTTCTGACAGATGTCGACCCATTTCATTCATCTCTATGGCACCCTTCCGATGAGGGAATAGATCATGTCTGTATATACCCGGACCCCTTCCGTACCGGTTGCCACACTTCCTTCCAGGCGGACATCTGTCGCCTCGAATTCACTTTCCATTCGCCTTCGTGGCACCAGTGCCACTGCCTCCAGATCTCCCGATTCCATTCAGCTTAGGATTGGCACCCGGAGTGGAGGATCAAATTGGAGGCGGAGTACACACTAGCAGGTGGAGGTGTGGGAGGAGGAGGAGGAAGGGAGGGAGGGAAGGAGGGAGAGGGAGGGGGGGGGAAGGAGGGGTGCCGGGGGAGGGAGAGGAGGCACCAACACGACGCGAGCGGAGCGCTGAGGTCGCTGAGTACAACGCGGCTTTCCAGGAGAAACGCAACAACACAGACAGACCAACCAACAGCCCTCCCACCTTTCACCCCCGCCTACCTGCCAACCATAGCGCTCACAGCTGCCAACATTATATACCACGTTACCCGGTCCATACCTGCCTTCATTGCCACCATCGATTCGCAATTGCCCCGAGCTCAATATGTCACCTTTCCAACGATTTATATTGCTGACGCGCCAAGCTCTACCCTCTGCCAAAACTACCACATCCGGGCCATGCCAACCAACGCTACCAACACGGCGACCGATTCCCTTGTGCCAACAGTGTCGTGTCCACTCCTGTTGGTGATAAAGTCCTATACTGCCACCATCATCGTCGTCACCTTCCAACACTGCTTGGACAACAGTACTATCATACGGCTTTCCTTCCACCGCCTCATAATCATGAGCCAAGGACTCGGATAATGACAACACCATCCAAATATTGCCAACATACTCGGATACCAACAATGACAACACCATCCAAATATTGCCAACATAGCAACCTTAGCCACCATATCTCATTTTCGTTGTTACATTGTGGTGTCTAGTACTCCCGCTCTGACAACACTGCCAACACCACCACATCCCATCCGAACTCACATCACCTTATCATCGTTACACTGTTGTCTTGTGCTCCTTTGCCAACACCGTCACTACCATCTCCGCATCCGGCCCATATCTGCCAACACCTTACAACAACGCCATCCTCTCCCATCTGTCAACATTTCCAACACATCAGCGGCCGGGCGCTTTATTGCTGTGTCCGCACTCAGCAGAATAAAGTTGTCAGGCAGCCCTTCACCCATTCCATACCGGGTGATACTCTGCCTCTTCTCGTGGTTGTCGCCAGGCGATTGAATTCATTACCGAGGGAAAACCGCCTTTGTGAGGAAGGCGCCGAAGAGCGCGGTTCGCACGAGCAATGAACCGCGGTTTATAGTTTAAACCGGACTCCTTCCCTACAGGGTGGCACTTTCTCCTTCATCTTGGTTGGCGCCAAGCCTCTGGCGCCAATTCTCTGGCGCCAAACTCTTCTATTCGCCTCCGAGGAATTCCTTAGACTTAGTAGAATACATACATACATATACCAAAGGCTTTTTCCCCCTTACACGGGGGGTAGCCAAAAAGAAAAAGGCAT
>NC_134806.1:15751268-15783768 GCF_046742065.1 Oratosquilla oratoria
GTCTCGTGTCAGAGAAAGAGACAAAGAGAGAGAAAAAGAGATAAAAGAATCCTAAAAAAAAAAAAAAAAAAAATCACTCTACTGAAGCTACCACGTCGACCCCGTTTGAACGACCCTGGACAGAATCTGAACAACATGACGTGGCTGAGTTCAGACCTGAAAGGACGAAGAAGCATCCGGAAGTGACCAGAATCCGGGTACCCACGGAACACTAACCCATTCATGCCCCGTGACGCACTTGAACGATTTAATTCTGTTCGAACAAAAAGACGTCCCTATGATAGGGCGTTAGACAGAACAAAATCGTTCAAGTACAACCAATTCGTTACCCATAAAGCTGCAGTTATCCATATTTTTTATACCTTGTTAAAGCGTTAGACACGTTCCACTTCATAATTTTAGAGACCTGTAATTCGACATTGCACGGTTAAAACGAGCCATTTGGGCCACGAGCAATCAGTGCCACTCATTAAACGCGTCCGTACAGGATGGCTCATTTTTCAACTTTTTATTTTTTTCTGGCTGCCGTCGAGCGATTTTATTCATTCCTGTGGTACTCCCGTCTCAACCAACCATACTCCCGAGGGACTTCATTCATTCCCGTGTCCACTCCCTCAGTAATGAAGGAGTTGAATGTGCCTTCAAACGAATACTCCAAGGCAACATTCACACGGAACCCAAGAAAGCTATTGCCTCCTTGAAACCCCGGTGCACGCTTTAATGATTTGGTTATGGTGACCGTTTGACGATCTTACTACTTCTTCGTGGGAAATCCCTCTCACTCCCACACACCCACACTCCAATGGGATTAAAAACGATGACAACTTAGGACCTAGCAACACTCCCACTGTCGTCACTGTGCGCCTCAATGAGATCATGGTGTCAGGCAGACTGTGCCAACCATACTTCCTCAGATTTGGCTGGTCTGTGTCAGTGATGTACCACGTGATTGTGTGCGTGCGTGCGTGTACATGTCTACGAGCGCGCGCGCGTGCGTGCGTGCACGTGTCTGTGGGCATGCGTTATCGTGCGCGTTTATCTCTGCGATCATGTGCGTGTGTGCGTGCGTTGTGTACAATCGTGTACACATCACCTGCAGTGGTGGTATTTGTTATACGTGTATGTTTGGGGTAACAGTGATGTCTTCGCCAAACCTACACGTACAGGTCTTGCGTGCTGGTTCTCTGAAGACTAAGTCAGCTAGGACATACATACCTCCCTCTTTTTCTCTCTCTCGCTCTCTTTCTCTCTCTCTCGCGCGCGCGCGTGTATGTGTCAGGAGAGAGGGGGAGACAGAGAGAGAGAGAGAGAGAGAGAGAGAGAGAGAGAGAGAGAGAGAGAGAGAGAGAGAGAGAGAGAGAGAGTGCTCACGCGCATGTTGGAAGGTCGGCAAATTTGTGTGTGCGTGCGTACGTACGAGTAGATAAGTGAGTTTGGATCCTCTTCGACTATGAAGTAAGGGATGGTTAAATAGGAAGGTTACTGCCAATATTTGTAAAAAGACTGGTTAGAGTGTTTGACTGTGTGTGTGTGTGTGTGTATTCACCATGGTCTTTGGATCACGTGTTGGACTCGTGATTGACAGCTATTTCCCTCCCGGAGGAGAGCTCATAGCTCGGATGACCGATCTATGTGTAATATTGTGACCTTGCACGCACACACCCACCCAACTCCCCGCCCACGAAAGTTGGAGTAACGACTCGCAGCGCAGCGATACTGAAATTATTTCAGACCTGGGCAGGATTCGAACCCAGACCGCCGTAGTTACAGTCAGAGACTCTACCAACCGCGCCACCGAGTGTGTATGAGTATATCTGTAAGGGTGTGCGTGTATTTGTGTGTACGCGTGTGCATGTGTTTGTGTGTGCGCGCGCGTGCGTGGATGGTGTATATCTGCATGATTTGCCATGGTCATGGTTCACGTGTTGTACCCGTGACTGACAGCTACTACCTTTCCGAATAAGAGCTCAAACTTATATATAAAGTGTGTGTGTGTGTGTGTGTGTGTGTGTGTGTGTGTGTGTGTGTGTGTGTACATAGGTAAAAGGTAGGCAGGTATGCGTGTAAGCGCGCGCGCGCGCGCGCGGCCACAGCGTTGGGAGCCCGTTTCCGTTCAGTAAAAACTTAGTACACCGCGGCCTCCCCCCCCATCCCCCCACCTCCTACACCTTGGAATTGATTTCCTTTCGACTCCCCACATGTGGTTCTCCGAAGGGAAGAAGGAAGGAGGAAGAGGAAGAGGAGGAGGAGGAGGAGGGAAGAGGCGGCGCCCTTGCAACGAGAACGGTCCTCTCTGGACCCCGAGGAACCTGGAGATGGTCATCTGCTAACCTTGGTTAGAAAGGCCTGGCTGTTCCTCTTCAACTAGCACACATGTTCCTCCTGCGTCCTGGACGACGATGTGCCTCGGACGACTGGGCACTTGTTCCTATGGGACGGCCGGGCCGGGCCGTCCTTAAAAGATGTATGGTTTTGCTCAACACCAGACGGTTTTATTCGCCTTACGGGAAGTCTGAGTCTGAAGGGGGGGGGAGGAAATCCTTCCTATGAAGGACTTCTGGGCAGCCACAGAGTCTGATAGGGTGGAACACCCGCCTCGCTGCCTGTTTTATTAATTTCCTTAGTACTCCAATGGTCAAGACGTACTCGATGGAAGGCAGGTAGTAGCTCTCTCTCTCTCTCTCTCTCAAAAAAAAGAAAAAAAAAAAAATCACAAGTGGTCCCTCGACTATCACAACCTCAAATTTGACTCCATTAATTATTAATCGATGAATATCATCAAGGAAGCCTTTCGAACTAGAACCCCAAATCTCTCGTCTCAAATCTTTTCGCTTCAACGGCGCACTTAATAGTCTTTGTTCTTGCTAACTTCAGACGATTTCATTCAACCGAAGGCAACTGATCCCTTTGGCTACTGAGAACCTTGTCCTGAGAGTGACGAACCGAACTTTTGTGATTTCATTCAGGTTAATTGCGGGAAACTACTTTATTCAGTTAAGAGAAACCCGAACGCCTTCGGACAGAGAATCGAATAAAACGAAGCACATAGTCAGTTTTCCAAAACAGGTTTTATCATTTAAAAGAAAAAGAATAATACTAAGAACGCTGTGTTCACAAACTAATAATTTATTCATTTAATTGCCGAGAGCTGATCATAGTTTTCGAAAGAATTTGAAAACGTTGCACACTTGTTTGATGAAAGATTGATATTCCGTTCTCAAAAGTCTCTTGGCGCAGTGTCTTTCGTAACCAAAAGAGTGGCAAGAAGAAGAAGAAAGAGGAGGAGGAGGAGGAGGAGGAGGAGGAGGAGGAGGTGAGAGGTCTACACCAGGAGGCACTGAGTAGCTGTGGCCGAGACCGTTACTTTTGCCCTATTATCAGCCTTTTGGACTGTTGGGGCACTCCTGAGGCTGAAAGAAGTGCCAAAGACTCGACTGAACCAGACTGGCACCAACTACGGAGAGTGCCAACTTCGTGAAACGAGGTTAGGAGCCTCCTGGCTACCGTGAGTGTGTCAAGATGGGTGAAATATTTAACACTCCTGGAAAGTTTCATCCATTCGCCACGAAGCTGAACAAAACAGCCAGACCCACAAGACTAAAGAGGAGAATGCCGACCAGTACGTCAGGGGTTGACCAAATAAGGACATAATCCTTCAGCAACTGAGAGGTGCGGGGGGGGTGGGGGTGGATTTCACGGACGAAACGGGAATAGAAAAATAAACAAATAAAGCTCAGTAAATAAATAAAAAAAATGGGAAAGTACAACCATAGTATGTATGGGACCTTGAAATGAATAAAATAACCCGACAGCAGTCGAAACAAAAGGATAAAAAGCCACTCCGTCCAGAAGTCGCTCATCTTAGCAGCTGCTAAGTGCGCGGGTTTCAATGTATTACTGACTGGAGGGAGTGGGAGGGAGGAAGGAGGAGTAGCTTCGTCCATAGCTGGTACAGAAGACGCACTGGGTTGCGTATGCATGTTTGTTCACTCGACGAGCTGTGATTAATTTATATACGCAGCTGTAGACTCCTGCAAAGCTGGGCGAAATGAACAGCTTCATGCAGCTGCCAGAGTATAACTGGCCGATTCGTGCTGCTGTTCCGGGGTGGGTGGGGGGGGGAGAGTTCGACGCATTTTCATGCACGGCTCGTTTGCGCAGCTTTAGGAAGCTGTCGTACTATGAACGAGCCACGTGCAGCTGTCATGACATTTTACCAGCTCTGGGCTCAACGTGGATTCAGGCTCCACTTGACCTGGATTAAAATAAACTGCCGAGGTTAACCAGAATAAAACCAGTCAACGGAGTCAAGGCAACAAGGAAGGCTGAGTCGCTGAGAACTGAATGAAATAGTCTGGCGTCCAACAGAACAAAATATGTAAAGAGTGTCACTGTAACACAATGACGTCACATTGGAGTCCACGTGGTGGCCAGGTCCCATCTCAAGCGAATGAAATCTCCCGCTGTTCAAAAAAAAAAAAAAAAAAAAAGTAAAATAATTGACGTCCAGACTCCAAGCTGGACAAAAGCGTCTGGCATTAGCCAGCATAAAATATGCAAAGTCCGTCACAGGAGCGAAGGAGTATCAGCTCCTTCACATTTGAACATGCGACTTTATTCAGCTGGAGGACTACGGTTAATAAATGGTTTCGATCGAGCAAAGCCCGTGGGAGTGACATGGAAAAAAAAAAAAAAAAAAAAAAAAAAATCCCCCACTCCCCGAGTCTAACCTTCTCCCCTCCTCTGTTAAACAAGTCCCTGTGTACTTCCGGGTGTTGTCAGACGATTTTATTCTATATTTCGTGGTCACAGAATTGTCTTGGTAACTTTTTCAACCGCGAGGTACACTTATATACACTTACAGAGAGGGATAAATCCGTGCGAAGCTCGTGAAATAACAAAGAGCAAAGACAGTTGCCCCCAATGGGAATCGTGTAAAGACAGTTGCCCCTAATGGGAATCGAGCAAAGACAGTTGCCCCTAATGGGAATCGAGCAAAGACAATTGCCCCAAATGGGAATCGAGTAAAGACAGTTGCCCCCATTGGGAATCACCACAATTCGGACATTTCCAGTATTCGGAACGAAAAGTTCCGAAATCTGGAACACTCCGGATTCCCAACCGGCGTGGACGAGGCGGGGAAGTCGCTATGTGATGAAGCTGTGGGGATTAACCAGCTTCGGCTGTTAGTCCGCTGTCTCGCTGCATTGTTTCTGACCCTGCCAATCGGGTGGAGATAGGGATGATCTTCATCCTAAAGGATCTAAGACAAAAAGGAAAACAATGTTGGATGGATATGGGGTATGTGGTGGATGCCTTGATGGGCTACTTTCCTAATAAGGGGAAGCCCTTTGGGAATAAGAACAGAATATAATTTATCTCTGCCTCGCAGTAACGTTACCACGTATCCTCAATAGAATGTTGACTGAAGCCTTCCGTACAAAGAAAAATATATAATAGAATGTGGTTTAGAGTTATTGTTTTCACTAAAAACGAATATCACAAACCAGGTGGTCAACAGCATTGCATAAAGAGAACAGTTCCATCAGGTTAAAGAAAACGGTGGAGTCGTGCAACTGTCCGAAGGCGCAAGACCTCGTGTGCAACTTCAGACATAGCCAGTTAAAGCATATCAGTCTTTCTGCATTTGACGTGCGAAACGTCACTTCTCTGCCCAGAGAACGCGTTTCCACCTCGTGCAGCTGGTTGAGCTTGACGTTCACGCTCTCTCACAGCTGCATCTGAACGTGCCGCACAAAATCTAAATATACAAAGTCTGTCCAAGTCTGTCCACGTGAAGGGAGGCGGGGCTTAAAAGTGACGTCATGTCGTCCAGTTCTTGTCCTGAATCAAAGAATGTCTCCGTAAGAAATCTATCTTTAGAATTTCCCTCCGGTCATACCAGATAAGGTTTTACACTTATGAATACTATTTCTTTGCAGAGTACTATAAAAATACGTAAATATTCGGTCAAAGAGATGAAACTAAATTGTCAAATACAAAATAAACAAAAATTATACGCTCACTATTGTACTGTTTCAGTGAAAAGTTTTATGAGAGGTACAGCTACACACTATAAACTATTCTTAAATTCGAATAATTTTTTACAAATACCAACCCTGATTCAGTTTTCCAGGGCCGTCACTTCTATCAGGTACTAACGAAAAGCATGGAGAAAAGGCGGTAAAATAAATTTCAATACACTATGTATGAGAAAGAATTCCCCCGCCACTATACTCGAGCGTGACTCTAGACTGCCTGCTAGGACTTCAAGGTGTTCTCCCAGCTGGTGTCTACAGCTGCCATCCACGCGGCTGTATAACAGCCACCCTCTTGCAGCTTGACTTCGTGCCCAGTACGGACTACAGCAGCTGTAGCTCGATTCGCATAAGCATAAAATCCAGCAGCAAGGTGAGGACTGGAACCGAAGCACCTGGAAGAGAAGTTTCGGTCCTGGACAGGTAATGCAGGGAGGAACCTCACCACAGGGCCTCCTGACGTCGGAGGATCTCCCGAGAGCCCATCCTAGCAACAGCAACAGCACGTGGCGAAGTCGGAACGCGCTGCTCGCTTCGCCACTGCGCAGGGTCGCAACGCGCAACTGTGCTCCCCTCAGCATTTGCGCGCGTGCGCCCCTACGGCGCAGATGGCCGGGCGGGGCTGAGCACCTGCCTTGCGCAAGACGGCTGTGCGCGGTGCTGGGAACGATGGCCTTGGCGGAGCGGCTGCGGCGGCGGTGGCGGCGGCGGCGGCTGGGCTGCGCTGTGAAGTTGGTTCAAGTTGTCGAAGGCAAGGACGACGTCAATTACAACCCAGGTCGATCCAAAGGGAAACTTTATGGTCGACTTGCTGACTTCGAGAGGTCGAACGGGGCGGGGGTGAGGCTAGAGTCGATCAATAGCAGGTCGAGTTCATCGAGCGGTCGACTGCGGAGAAGGCTACAGGTCGATCCTCAAGGCGGACGGGTTGAGGGTGTGAGGTCGAAGAGGGGAATGCTGATTTAGTGGAATGTCGATCTGGTGGGAATTGACCTAACGCGAACAGGAAGTAAGGGTGTCGATTTAATGACAATCCAAACCATTAAGTGTCGATTTAGTGGAAACCAATCTGTTGGGTGTCGATTTATCGGCAATCGAGTTGTAAAGTATCGATCTTGCGGAAAATCGAATTCATGGGCGTCGATTAGGGAGACCAAACTGGTAATTGTCGATTCAGCGAGAGGTCGATTCGCTTAGTGGGTGTCGAGCAGGGATTCAAACTAACGGGCGTCGATTTGTGGAAGGTCGAATTAATGGGGAATCTATCAGATGGGTTTTGATCTGGTTTAAAGTCGAACTGGTGGGTGTCGATTAAGTGAGAAGTCTATTTTTTTTATTATCTATTTAGAGGAAAGTCGACTGGATGTCGATTCTGTAGGAGTTAAGAGTTGTTACTGATGATTTAACGTGAATATTAACACATATGTGTTAATTTAGCGTTCAGTCAAACTAGTGGTTATCTGTGTCGAGTTACTGGGAAATCAGACTGATCGATGTCGATTTTAGGATAAGTCTTACTCATGGGTTTTGATCTAGTGGAAGTTCAATAAATGGATGTCGATTTAATGGGACATCAAACTAGTCGAGGCAGATGGTGTCGATGGTGTCGATTTAGCGGAAACTCGAACTACTGGTCGACTATTTAGCTAGAAGTCGAGTTGCCACGTGTCGAGTTATTGCAGAGTCGAATCAATCAAATCTGAGGTCGACAAGAAAGATGAGCATGGGCCAGGTGTGTTTCAATGTCGATTTGATGATCGAATCGACAACTTTTTCTGGGAGACCTTTTTTTTTTTTTTTTTTTTGAGTACCATATGTTATTCTCTACAAAAACATATTTCATACTGGAAATACCACTACGAGAGGTCGTGAGGCCTGGATCTTTCAACATCAACCTCAACTTGGTGACTTATGAGCCGAGGGCATTATTATTATCATTATTATTATTACCATTATTATTATTATCTATTCACAATTCATCTTAATTCTAATACACGGGTTTCATCATTTCCAATGACCTTAGTCTATATCTATTTTCATGGAGGCTCCGTTATGTTATTTCAGAAAAGTTGTCTGTTATTCTGCGATTTTCCGGTGTCACCCGTTGCCCAGTTTACCGCAACGATACACTTTGAGGTCTTTCCTAATGCATGCATGCGTACAACGCCGCTCATTTTCTACAACTAAGCACACAATATTACCCGAAGTCACAAAATATTTCGCTGTGGTGGTTTCCCGAGCAACAATGAAATTAGTACCGATTTTACAGTATCTGGCTACTAAAATAGTTTTATGAACATTTGTAGGATACACGTAGTTTATGGATTGCAAAGTACATGTATAACGACAGTATCTGGCTACTAAAATAGTTTTATGAACATTTGTAGGATACACGTAGTTTATGGATTGCAAAGTACATGTATAACGAATACCTCTGTATTGTACGGCCTGTTGCATTGTGATTTCTACTGTGTACGGGTTTTGCATACGATCTCGCAGCACCGAACATAAACGTTATGCATGCCAAGACCATGAAGAATATGGTGAATACAGGAGGGAAAATGACACAGGGAAAGGTGCAAATTTTGTAACCCAACCAATAAAAGGACCACTTTCAGTGACTGCATAATGCTAAGTTCTTTGTTGTGCGACTAATAACCCAGAATTCAAACGTTATCTTTTTTTTCTCCAGAAGATCAGGATTGAGGTTCTGAGGTAATTTACAGTTATGAAACCTTGAACTGCTTCGTTTGTGTTATTAAGTTACTAAAATATATCTAAGATGAAGAAAACATACGTCAGATTGATCAAAGTATACCTTTCTAGAAAATGTTAGCTCGAGAAAATGTCAATGTCATTGTGATACCGACTATTTGACTGATCGACTGTAGAAGAACTATTAATCCTACAAGATGCAGACATCGATTCCTAAGACCTGGAACTCGGATGGGGCGGAATCTACAACACTGGTAAATATAATGCAGAAAACCTAAAACTATGAAATCGGAAGAAACCAGTAATTCCCAAGCGCTTTCGTGTAATTCACATCAGGTATTCCCCTGAAGATGTGAATTACACGAAAGCGCTTGGGAATTACTCTTTTCTTCCGATTTCCTTAGTGGTTACCAGCAAGATATATATATATATATATATATATATATATATATATATATATAAAATCCATGTTTTTTTGTCAATTATATATATATATATATATTTTTTTTTTTTTTTTTTTTTTTTTTTTTTAGCATCCATAGTCCCAGTACTGGATTAAGGAATTTTATCCTAATCTACGCCACCCTATTTTACTCACCTGGGAAAGGTATGAGAACTTGGGCTAAATCAAGATATGCAAGATGTTCTAAGAAGACTGAACCCGGAGGAAAGCGAGCACCCCCACACAACCCTTATGTTATATGGAACCAACCCCTGGGGGGACACTAACCTAATGCTTAGATCCCCCCCCCTCCACATCCTCATTATCGATATGAGAAATTACAATCCCACAACAGAGATCTTCCGCATTCGTGACGAAACCTCATCCTCCCATTCCCCTCCCACTTCCACATCCAGGATCCTTATCCACATCCCCACTCCATCAACCCCATCTCTCTTCCTCCTCCACCTCTTCCTCTTCACTCCTCTACCCGTCCCGTTCAGGCTAAGCAAGAGATAATACCCCATATTTGGTGATTAAGTGTACTAAGGGCACCCAAAACTGACCTCATACGATATCAGAACCATGCAAATATATTTTTCGTTGTTGCTATTTTCATAATTTTGTTGCCAATATAACAACAATAAGTCCCTCACGCAGTGAGTCTTTCTGACTGGATTCTTTGGGTTTCGTGCGAAACGCATGCGCACGAGTATTGTAACGTGAGTGCTATGCGCGTTAAGTTTTAGTGTCTTACTTTTCTTCTTCGTTCTTCGGTGGACCTAAAAATCGGAGAGCATTCGGAGTGCGCTCGGAACATCAACAGATCACGCACGAACAATTTCCGAAATAGCATCGCAAGAGAATCATGCCGGGCGCAAAGTGCGCGCAAAGGAACATTGTGACGTGAACGCTAAGCGGGCTGAACTTTGATGTCTTATTTTTCTTCGTTCTTCGTTGGGCCAAAAATATCGGAGAGCATTGGGAGCGGGCTCAGAACATTAACGTTAGGGTCCTGCACTTAATATATATTTCTAGTAATATTAATGATAAAATCTATAATAATAATAAGAAGAAGAAGAATGATAACAACAATAATAATAAAAATAATAATAATAGCATTAATTACCACGACAATAACACTAATATTAATAATGATAATATAATTACTGGATACAGATATCTACTAAATACATGGCTATATACATTAAGCGTTGATATATGCGTCAGCTTCAAGTGTCGACAGTTGTGTACGTTCGTCTGAGGGTGTGTTCGTGTACGCACGCGATCACTTGTACACAGGTGTACATGATTCAGTCATCACGTAACCCGCATGTGTAACTTGCTTGTGCAGGTGTTCGTTGTTTGTGATATCGGTAGTTGGAATTGCTAGTAATGGCGATGCAGATGTTACATAGAATTAGTCAATGCTGCTTTCCAAACATGTTTGTAAGATCAAACTCCATGGGAAGGTTTCAAAATTTACCATATAAATATACGAACGGACGAAGAAAACTACAAGAAACAGGAAAATACAATCTAACTCACTCCTTTTAAGTCAGGAGTATATACGAACGGACGAAGAAACCACAAGAAACAGGAAAATACAATCTATCTCGCTCCTGTAAAGTCAGTAGCATGCATGACGTAAACACTACGCTGGCATGTATCGTTTGTGGACGCTGTTGAGAGATTCCATTGTATCCTTTGATAATTATAATCCTTGGTTACTCTTAAATACAAATTACATTGCAATGGAATAGGATCGTCCATGTGTGTGTGTGTGTGTGTGTGTGTGTGTGTGTGTGTGTGTGTGCACGTGCATATGCACGATTCTGAGCCAAACCGTGAGCACAACTATTTTTTTCCAAAGCTTCGTTCGAATCTTCATCCACTGTCTCATTGAATAGTAACGAAATCATTAAAGAAAAAATTCCACGAATATAACACACACATATATACGGATCATAATTGCCTTTATAGAGATGATGGCGATGTTGGTGAAAATTATGGCTGGGATAACGAAAACAAGAATATAATTATTAGTTTTTGTTGGTCGTGATGATGCTCAAATTCGACGAAGTTTGATGGCACCATCAAGCATTCATGGGCTGACATTTGCAAAAGAAGAATCAAGCTAAACTGGCTCCTGCAGCCTATTCAATTCTTTTACGGGAAGAACCGCCATAAAATGTTCGGAAACTATTGCTGAAATCATCTGCATGAATTATGTTTACAAACTGCGCGCTCTATTTGATTTGTCGTTTGCCATTATATATCACTCATCTGTTATCACTAGCTAACATCTTAAATCCCACCCAAGCGACGGGGCAACAAAGGTTAAGGCATCCAGAAGTTGAAGGAAGAGAGGATGAGGTGTTGAAGCGAGCATATAAACAGAAGGCAAGAAGCAGGTTATGGCGGGGATTGGAAACGGGCGGGAAAAGGCGTTGAGTGTAAGAAGGACACGGGCCGTTTAGACGTTTGTAAATGTGTGAGTGCAAGTAGGGCACATTTCTAACTTCTACTAGCACACACATTCTGAATGCAAAAAGGGCACGTTTCTTGGGACTTTACGGACCTTCTCCACCCAAGAAGGGCACGATCCTTATGACCGTGAGGGTGTGTCCAGGGTAAGAAGGACCCAGAACTAACGGTTACACGGTGGAATTAAAGTGCAGATATGCACGGAACTTTCAAACCTTGACAGACATCCAACCGTGTTGCCTGGATGATGACAGAGTCGATTAGCGCTCTGAAGATGCTGCAGTCAGCTGCTTCTGGGTTGCACATAAAATGTACTCGACTTCTAATTCAGTTGAATACCTGATCGGCGTGGGGATATACGTGCTGGAGTAGACATTGCATGGACTTAGTAAAAGATGTTAGGCGAGTCGTAGTTGCCTGAGTGAAAAATCTAGTCTACGGGTATCCTGCGTTATTTATTTTGTTTTATTTTGTGAAAAGTGTTAAACTTTGTGTTTTATCTAAGCTACTGTAATTTCCGTGAACCCAAATAATTTGTTTACACACGAATCCTCGTAAGGGAAATAGGGAAACAAAGGGTAAAAATGGTGTATCTCAATCAACGAAGACAGTGTTCTTACTCTAAATTATTTTATCCACAAAACGGCAGGTGTCTTGAGGGAATTAACTTTATTTCACAAAAAAAAAAAAAAAAAAAAAACTCAGATACTATGACGCTCTTTAACGAATATTTATTCGATTCCCTTTAAACCAACACAAAAATTATCCCCTATTTCTCATTTATAATCATATTCATCACATCAGTGAAAGTGCAGAGTTGGACATTGAGTAACTGAAAGGTCAAATTCAAGGTCAGATGTTTAGACGTCCTTAACTAGAAAACTATTGCAGACAGAACTCTTCACTATCACAACCACACAGGAAGTAGCATATGCTCTTTCACTATAAATACACTTGACCTTGAAAGATCAAACTCAAGGTCGCACATATTTAGGGGACTATAACCCAAACACAGTTGCAGATGTTTATTATCAAAAATAAAGGAAGTTGCATAAGGTACCACCTGACCTTTGTCAGTGCTGAGTTGCACTAAAATAACTTCTGCTGGGCAAGGTTTGACAAGCCAGACACCTCTTATATTTATTACTCATAAAAATAAAATTGTTCTTTAAAAAACGGTAATCTGGTACTATCAGGCGTCTTCAAACACGTGAGGATAAAACTTCGTGAGTACAGAAGAAACGTATGTGTTTCTGTGAGGTTCAAACACCCTCCCCACTCCCCGACCCCGTGAGAGGATTATTAAATTTTGTAGACGACTGTAGAAACACATTAAAAAAACGGTGTTGTATTTTTTCGCTTCTTAGTAATTAGATATGACATAAAACAAAGGAAATTCCACTTTTTACCTTTCATCGGGATAAACACGGAATAGAGACATGAATATAATTTTTTTTTCGGAGGGAAAATACATTACGATACACAATACAAATGGTTTAGGACTCGATTCCACAGTACATCAACTGGCTACTGTACAGACTCACTGAAAGGTCATCTGTGAGGTACATCCCTTAACAAGATCTAAGAACATTCATAAATACCACTGCAGCACTTAGGCCCGTTTCCCTATCACACACGTACGCACACACACGCACACGTTTGCTCCTCCCCTATTCCCGTCCTCCACCACTCCTCCTCCTCATATCTCGCATCGGCATGCAGATGTAAATTCTACGACAAACAAGGCAAGGCCACTCCAGCCGACTTGCAGATTGGGAGATGAGGAGGGAGATTTAATCACTCATATCATGAGTTCTTGGAAGACCGGGTCTTTTTTTAAACACTTCACGCCAAGGAAGTCGTTCCCCCAAGCCGAATAGAACCGTCTGGGGGGTGAGAACAAAGTTCTCCAGAGGCGTAGCCATCCAGAGGGTTCAACAAGACGTGTCCATGCACCAGATCAATTGAAAGCGTCTGGTGTTAAGTCAATACAAACACTGTGAAGCGTCATCACAGCTTAGGTTATCTGATACATAGTATGCTCCCGTGTATTCTGATCATTAATTAACCAGCTGTCTTCAGTGACGTCAACGAAGAACGAGGCTTGGGACACTGCGAATGCAATGATCGTACCTTTACCGGGAAATCCTCTCACTTCCTGTAAGTCGTCTTCCGCCTGGCGAATCTATTCGGCTGAGATGAACCTCCACGACTCTCTGATGAGTTACGTCACTTCTGAGGATCTTATTACGGCTGAGGTCTTGACAATTTTATTCAGGAAAAAGAAACTTCCAAACCTTACAAGGTGTATGAGCGGCTTCTGATGACTAGCGACGGAACAGACAACAGACCCGCCTACTCATGGCCACCAGTAGACAAGGGACCTTTGTCAATCAGTATTTCTTTTGTAATATATATATATATATATATATATATATATATATATATATATATATATATATATATGTGTGTGTGTGTGTGAGTGTGTGTGTGTGTGTGTGTGTGTGTGTGTGTGTGTGTGTGCATACACGGACACATGAATACCAGTTTATAAATAAGTACGCGGCCACCCCATTCACGCACACTGGCAATAACGTACTGTATATGATATATAATATGTGCACACACACACACACACACACACACACACACACACACACACATATATATATATATATATATATATATATATATATATATATATATTCGTATATATGTGTGTCCGTGTGGCCAGATAGTGACAAAATAATGGAGGTGGGGGAAGAAGACATTGGTCTAAGTTTATATATATATATATATATATATATATATATATATATATATATATATATATATACATACATATGCATTTTAACAACCACAATGCACTTTACTTCTATGCCATCGAAAGGTCGATATGCAGAAATTGAAATGCGGTACTGCCAAGGACTCGAACCCAGCATCCACATGACAAGTGCCTTGTGTGTGTATGAGGGAAAAAGTACGCGGAAGGGTTGGGCGAATTCGCCCCCAGAAAGTTCAAGAAGAGCTCCTCCGGAAATTAGCTTGAAATTCATGTACGAGAGCAACGACAAAACGCATAATCGCCCACGTGAATAAATTCTGAAGGACCTGTCAATCTACTGTATCATGGCATTCACCGATTGTGCGAATGCTACTAGAAAATGTCCATATTCACTAATTCAAAATGATTCATCTCCTAGTTAGTTTTTACTGTTGTCCCAGAGTTCCTCGGTTCTGTAAGGAAGCCAACAAATTTTTGACGGTTAGAGTTGAAAAAAAAAAATAGTTAAAAATATTTGAATTACAATTAAATAGCTTATGAAATTGTGCGACTGTAATTTTTAGTCTAACTTTTTTTCTTTTGATGGTGTGAGACATGGAAAACCTGCGGAGTGAATATTTGGGATGCTGTGAATCATGAAGAATCTTGCAAATGTACTTTTACAAATTGCAAACCAGTAAATATGGGTAAATTATTACGGCACGTGACTTGAATGTGTGTGGCAGTGTCCAATGCATATTGGACATTTGCCAGGGTCACGTTTATGTCAATGTTTTACTGGAAGAAACGATACTACACAAAAAAGCAAAACAAGAAAACATAAAGAAAAGACAGTGCCTATGCATGTACTTTAGATTGCTTTTAGATATAAAAATAAATAAATAAAATAAAATAGTTGTTAAAACAAGAACGGTACGCGGGTACGGCACTGGCAACATCCCTTAAATGTTGCGAAACAGCAAAATTTCTCTAGAAATCATAGCCCTGGAAAGTGGGAAAAAGAGCCCTAGGATAAAAGAGTAGCCCCGGAAAAAATTCAGGTGATTAGAAAAGAGAGAAAAAAAAAAAAAAAAAAAAAAAAAACCTGGTGTGTGTGTGTGCGCGCGCGCGCGAGTAACTCACCTTAGCCAGTTTTGCATAGGTTACCCGCTGTTATCCCCAAAACTGTAAGGACAGGAGTCAACAGTTCCTAAGATGAGGGGAAGCAAGGGCCATTTTCCTCGCCGCGCCGATAGTCTTCGGCCTGTCACGCAACGGAATTGCTTTTGGGTAGGAGGCCCTCTCTTTGATGTCTCCCCATCCCCCTGCAGGCCGCCAACCACACCCGCTTAAGACGTTCGAAACAGAAATCACTTCCTGGGCTTGGAGCCAAGCATCCCATCCTCCCCACACCACCCCAACTAGCGACTTCGGTCACGTGTACGCTTTCTATTGCCATCGTGTGTATACATCGCACACACACACACACACACACACACACACACATATAATATATGGTCTCAAACTGTCCGGAAATAGATTCAATTTGGAAGTAGGTAGAAACAACTTTGCCAACCGTGTAGTTAATGAATGGAATAAACTTCCTGCACAGGTAGTGCAATGTAGTTCAGTTCGAAGCTTTAAGAATCATTTAGATAAATACCTAAGTAAGATGCTGTAATTATTATAATTTATGTTATATTATTTGTTTTTGTTTTGTTATAATTTGTCTGTCTGATTTTCATTTATTATTAGTTATATGTCAATTTATTATCATTTACTATTTACCTGTTTGTTTGTTATTCAACTATACCAATGCATTTATTTATGTATTTTAATTGTTATTTACATTGTTATAGTTTTAATTTATTATTAATATGTTTTTTTTTTTTGTTTTTTGTTTTTCTTTCTTTTTTTTTTTTTTTTTTTTGCATCCGACCTAGATATGGATCAAAAGGTCTCCTGTCGGCATGCTTTGCCTTTGTAATCCTTTGTAATATATATATATATATTATATATTCATATATATATATATATATATATATATATATATATATGAAGCCCTCACCTCCTCTACTGGTCTGTCCCACTATCTTGCCGACTCGCAAAGAGGTCCCATGGGTACACGTTTGCGCTACCCGGCTGGATCGGATCAACCAAAGCTTCCTTAAAGCCAATGAGGAAACTCACGTGCAGTACCAGTATCGTTCCCAGCGATGGCTAAACTGCACCTCGGCCAGCCGCGTGATGATGCACAACGATTCTTTGAGGAACGCACGACCCATACCTGGTGACTCGGCAGCATGAGAACGTTTTGCGTCCGACTTCCCAGGCATCGACTTTGTCCTCGCGCCAACTAAGGGTATGAGTCATGACCTGACCTGACCCGGGTATATGAGCTGTACGAAACGCCAAAGATTCAGATCACCTCACAGCATCACACTGTGAACCTAGCTCGCTGCCTCCGTTGCTTTCTCTTCCTCCCCCTCCCCCTCCCCCGTGAGCAGATCAAGTTGAGACACGACTTGAAAGTCACCTCCATCGCCGTCTACCCATCTTTTCTCACATTGGCGCCCAACTTCATTGCTATTAAAAACCAAAGTCACTCGGCACTGGTAACGTTCTCGCCGCATAGGTTCGAGTCCTCGGGCGTACCACGTTACAATTTCTACATGCGCCTATATGGCTTAGAATTAAAGTGCATTGTGGTTGATAATATATATACATATATATATATATATATATATATATATATATATATATATATGAATATCTGGGGAGCAGATTCTCTTGTATGCATGCATTGTTAAAATCGACAGCGTTAGTGAGGTTGTTGATCAATATATATATATATATATATATATATATATATATATATATATATATGTGTGTGTGTGTGTGTGTGTGTGTGTGTGTGTGTGTGTGTGTGTGTTGGTGAAGCTTTATCTCTCCCGTATCATGCCGGGATTATTATGAAAAATGTCTTTCCAGGAAGATGGACGATGACCCTCCTTTTCGGGGTCAACAGTCAAGAGATGGGAGCTCGGCGCCAGTTTCCCCGCCACACCAACAGTCCCTGGCTGATCACAGAACACGTATTCGTTATTCCTTTGTTTTTCCAAGCCCGTTGGGGTATTTCAACCGCACTTTTCACGATCTCGAGGGTGTACCCTGATGGGTCCTTCTCAAACTTCTCCAGATTTTTCCTACCTTCAGTCAGTCTTAATGCTGACTTACCTAAGCGAGTTTTGCAGAAACGAAGCAGTCAATACGTCTCGTTTCTGAGGGTGTGTTTACTTAACTGTAATATACAGGATAACAGCTCCGCCCACTGGGTCCAGTCTACACTTCCATCGGTTACAACACAGTTCACACGTACACATACACACACAATTATATATATATATATATATATATATATATATATAAGCGAAACCAGTCAGGAATAAACTTGGCCCTAGGCCCGTGTCTTTCTCTTCCTCCTTCCTCATATATGTATGTATGTATATATAGATATATATACATATATATATATATATATATATATATATGTGTGTGTGTGTGTGTGTGTGTGTGTGTGTGTGTGAGTGTGTGTGTGTGTGTGTGTGCGCATGTCCACGCGCGCAACTCCATGTCCACCCGTGACTCCTGGTGTGGTTGACATGCCTGTGTACGTGTGTGCGTACGCACTTGTGTGCATGTCTGTGCATAAAGGCGATCCCTAAGTTTCTGAAGGAATACTGTTGACTGTTTTAGAACGGAGGTCCCAACGTCACCTGAATAAAACCGTCACCTCTTGACATGAATAAAACACAGCACAAGGAGGAAGTCATTTGATCTATCTCCTTCCAACAAGAGACATTTCCTTTAACCAGAAGAAAAATATGCAGACGTCATTACGACAAGGTGGTTGAGATGATCTTTACGCCCGTGAACAAGGAACTTGCCCTCAGACGAATGAAATCGTCCAGTACTACCTAAAAACAAAATCTGTAAAGAAACATGTTTCTAGGGGAAAGGAGAGGGGAGGGAAGAGGGGAGAGGAGAAGGCAAGGGTTGGACGGGAAAGAACATGAGAAGAAAGGAAGGAAAGGGAGAGAGCGGGCCACAAAAGCATAGGGAAGACTGGAAGGAAAGGACGGAGAACATGGGGGGTGGGAAGAGAAAAAGAGAGAAAATGAGAGCAGGGAGGCGGTAGGTAGGAACGGGCAAGGGGAGCTCATAAGTAGAGAGAAAAGAAGAGGCGAAGAGAGATAGTGAGGAAAGGAGAGGGGAAGAGAGAGAGAGTGAGGAAAGGAGAGGGGAAGAGAGAGAGAGTGAGGAAAGGAGAGGGGAAGAGAGAACGGGGGAAGAAGAGGAGGGGAGAGAAGAAACAGAGGAATAAGGAAGAACAGCAGAGGAAAACCGCCAGGCACCACTGCCAAGGCCACCATGGCGGTGCCCCGACACACGCTCGCTACCAGCAGCAGCAACGCCTTCCCTCCACATCCACCGCCACCGCCGCCACCACCACCATCATCAGCAGCAGCGGCAGCACCAACCGCCACGTCCGAATGTCGCCGTGCTTCTGTGGCAATGTCGGCGTGCGTGTAGCTTGACTAGCCTGCACCCTGTCCACCAGATTCGAAGGATGGGGGTGAGCCCCGTCCTGATGGCTTGCGAAGAAATAAAAAACGGGGCAAAGACACTTATCTCAACCCCCCGACAAGCCATCAACCAGGTTCTCGTCTCTCTTCCTACTCACCCCACCCACCCTTCCCCTCCTTCCGCTACCGCCGGGCGGGCTGGGCTGGCTGGTCTCTAAGCCGGCCGGCCGGTCTCTCGTCCCGGGAATGAACAGCACCCAAGCTCACGGAGGCGGCCTGGTTCCACCCCGTCCCAGCAGATCCAACTGGAGGAGGAGGAGGAGGAGGAGGAGAAGGAGGAGGAGTCGGGTTTGTCCCCGCGGGGCGAGGCGGGGTGGATCAAATGTTGAGGTGAGGGTTGGGACACGGCCCGTCCACGTGGGGGGAATCCAGCTCCTATGGGTGACAATCCTACTGGTGGGAGGAATGTTTCCTTCACCCACACACACACACGCACATGGAGCAAAGGTTGAGGGTACAAACGCCACGAAAACGCAGTGGAAATAATGTTATATAACTCGAGTGCATACGGTATGTTCTTCACTGGATGCCTGGGCGGTTGACCAGTATCTTTAGTATATCCTGTGTAATCCGTTTCCGATGAACGCCGAGGTGACTACTATATAGGCACCGACCGTGTGAGAATGAGAGAGAGAGAGAGAAAAGGAGATAGTTTAGCTTTATCCTGTACGACTGAAGTACGTGATTCCATGTAACTAGGCACGAACACACACACACACACACACACACTGTGCACAGCCCTACAACCCCACAACCCAAAGCGGTGGGTCCCTCCCGCCAACCGGCCTACCAGGACCTCTGTGCCTACTTTGCTGAAAGACAAGCCGGCTCTCAAGACTTCCACATACACGCACACACGAACGCTCGCACAATTTTCTGTCATCAGTGGTCTATCAACCACACACACACACACACACACACACACACATGTACTCTCGTGGGCGGGGAGTTGGGTGTGTGTGTGTGTGTGCGTGTAAGGTTACAGCATTACCCATAGATCGATCATACGAGCTCGGAGCTCTCTTCCGGGAGGGAAATAGCTGTCGATCATGAGTCCAACACGTGATCCAAAGACCAAGGTGAATCACACACACACACGCGGTGACTGAAAATGGACGACATCTACTCGTTTGAATTATGAACCAATATGCCCAGAGTGTAAGTAAATCTTTCATATTACGACGTCCTTGGCCATTGAAGAGTGAGTTACACTCAAAGCATATAAAGTTCAAAACAAATTACACAAATTTGAACTACGATCAAGAAAATGAGGGAGACGGGGTTGAGCAAGCTTCGTTTAACATTTATCACTCGCTTAGACGAATAAAACACGCTTGAAAATAATCCCCCTTGCTCCTATTGCTGAAATCTTCATTTGGAATTAACCAGGTTTCAATAAACTGCAATTTCCCATCACTTGTTACCACTATTATTGGTATTACTGTCATCATCATCATCATTATTATTATTGTGTATACATTGTGACGAATGTGGACAGGAGGTAAAGGGAACATGGGCTGAGGGAAATACTTTTATTATTATTATTATTATTTATTATTGTTATTTCTTTTAATCCATGTCGTCTGCATATCGCCAAGATTGATTATGCAATTGCGTGGAGCAATTGAGAAGCACCACACACTGATCCGAGCCCAAGGTTTGATCCTCGGTAACTGCCACTGATCCGAGCTGCATTTTCTTGTCTTCCTCTCTAATACACCCGACGTGTTGATCACTGTCGTCTTCTCTTTTAGCACCAACTCAACCTATTCGAGCCGATTTCACCAATTTCTGAAGACATTCGCCACCACGGAGCCAAAGGTTCTCGTGAATTTATGACCATAAATACATTACCATATAAAGGTTATCTTTCCCCCAGGGTTGTCTGGTCCTGCAGTGGAGCACCAAGGCCGCCTACGACGCGAGGATGCACGGAAATAATCTTCACCATCAATATCACTTCCCGCGTCGTCGTCATCATCATCATCATCAATCACATTCACCAACTCAAGTCTCCTGGGGATATCTTGATCTCAACACAACGTCTTTTATTGATCCCGGGTTCTTGCTAACAACCAGACAATTTTCTTCAGGCGAGGGTACGAAACTCCGTTTTGTTCCGTCCTCCATCCCTGCCGAATAGAATAGTCAGGGTTGAGGAGGAAGAGAATTCTGCAAAGGGCTTGGTTTTCCTCCCCAATGCATTGGTTCGTCGAAACCTGGGAGCGTTTGGTAGTCTGGAAAATCTGTCCCGAGAAGGCGCCTGACCCACGGTGGGGTTCAGCCAACCATACCACGTCCACTAGCTCCTCTTCTTATCTCCCCTAACTCCCCCTCTTTTCCCTCCCCTCTCTTTCCCTCCCCTGCCCGTTGCCCCCTCTCCACACCCACCCACCTTCCCCTACACCCATATAAACCCTGGTATGGTGTATTCCTCTCTTACCCCATTATCCCTATCCATTTCTCCCTTTTTCCCTACTTTTTCCTCCCTAGCCCCCATCCCGCCAGTTTCCACCCTCTTTCCCTCTCCATCTCCTTTTCCGTCTCTTCCGTCATTAGGCTTCCTTCAGTGTCCAATTCTCTTCTCTATTCTACCTCTCCTTCTCTTTTCCTCTCTTCTTTCCGCAAGGAACCTTATTTGCCTTCCCTTGGCCGCCAATTTAACCTTCTCTTTATCTCCCACCCTCTCCCCGTTTTCTTTCCTTTCCCAGTATCTCTTCCATCGCTACCCAGTCCCTACTCTCGCCACTTTTCCACTATCGCCTACCCTATCCTTCCCGTCACCTCGCTTCCCTTACTTTCGCCTCCTCATTGTTTTCTTGCTTCTTTTCCAGTCCACTCCCTTCCCCTTCTCCTCTCATCCCCTCCACCCAAGTTACCCTTCCTACTTCCAGATTCCTTTTTTCTCTCATTTTTTATTCCTTTCGCATCCCCTACTATCCACGACTCGGTTGCGCGGTTGGTAGAGTCTCAGACTGTCAGTACGGAGGTATCGGCGACACCTGGTTCGAATCATGCCCAGGGCTGAAATTATTTCAGTATCGCTGCGCTTCGAGTCGTTACTCCAACTCTCGTGGGCGGGGAGTTGGGTGTGTGTGTGTGTGTGTGCGTGTAAGGTCATAGCATTACCCATAGTTCGGACATACGAGCTCTGAGCTCTCTTCCGGGAAGGAAATAGCTGTCGATCAGGAGTCCAACACGTGATCCAAAGACTAAAGTGAATCACAATCCTCCTCTCTAACCACTGCCTCTCCCCTCCCACCTCCTCCTCCCTACACTCTTTCATACCTCCACACCATCTTTACTCCACCCTCTCTCTCCACCCGTGTCTCTCTCCCTTCCTTGCATACATTCTTTATCTTTCTTTGGCTTCTCTTCTTACTGCCATCCCTCCTTTAACCTCCAATATCACCTCTACTCCCTCCCACACCTCTCCTCCTTCCTCCCTAACCCTCCCACATCTCTTCCTCTTCCTCCCTTCACATTCCTTCTTACCCCAGCACCCTCCCTTTACCTCATCAAATACCTCTCCTAACCCCCCACCCCCACTTCCCATCTCTTGGTCGGTCCGTCTGTGCGTGCGTCCTCGACACTCGTGACCTCAACAACTCCAGTTCTTCCTCCTCGTCTTCTTGACCTTGACCCCTTCTGCATATGACCTTGACTTCGACTTCCTGGGCTCCTCCGCCTCTTGTCCCTCCCTGCTGTGCACGCGCATCTCGGGGTCCTCTCCGCTTGGACCCTCGCTTGAGTCCTGAGGTATCGTTCCCATGGGTTCTTAGGGACACACTCCCTTGACTTTTTTTTTTTATCCCTCTACTCCCCCCCCCCACTCTTCCTCTCAACCCCACCGAGCTTCCTCCCCCTCCCTCTTTTTTTTTTTTTTTTTTTTTGAGTTTGTTAAAAAATGAATGGTGGGCTCTATCACAGGGTAAAAAGGGACTCGTTGGCCTTCGAATCTTCCTGGGCTTCGAATCTCTCAAACCCTCCTCCCTCCCCTCACCCCTTCCTCTCCTCCCTACCTCTTCCCGGCCCCATTCTCATTCTAGATTCCATTTACTCTGATCTCCGATAAGAGCTTTCATCTCAGCCTGAGCTCTTAGCCCTGCTCTTGGCTTCAACTCTTAGTCGCTACATCCTGAAAAAAAAAACAAAAAAAAAACAGACGATGTGATCCAGTAGTTAAAGTCGTCGGCTCGTATTACGGAGGAGGGTATCTGCCCATGACAGTTTCATAGAATCTTTCCCCGTGTTAGTCACAATAAAATATCTCGGGGTATGAGAGAACCACTTCATTGAATCCGGGCAGACAGAAAAATGAAACAAAATAAATAAACACTACACTTTTCAAACGTATGGTTGCGACACAACAGACTAAAAAAAAAAATAACTGCAGTTTTCCATCACTTGTGTGTGTGTGTGTGTGTGTGTTTGTGTGTGTGTGTGTGTGTGTGTGTGTGTGTAAAAGAAGAATATTCTTTGATACACGTATTAAAAATTACATCACTTGTAGTTATCCAACTTCTTTTTCGTATTTTCGTTTTTTCCCTCTGGATGATGAGCGTAAACTAGTTCTTCATAATCTTTAGAAACGTCGAAATAAATTACTACAAGAATGCTGTCGTTTGTGGACAAAACACCCCCTATCATATTTTATATGTTTTGTCCGGGTGAGTTTCGCTCGTGGTGTGTTTTGTCCTGCGCTCGTTTTTAATACATACACACAGACACAAGCACATATGGCTGTGTATAGATGATACTGTGATGCAAGGGATTGGGTGGAGGATGGGGGGGGGTTAAGTAATGATTAGGTGTGAATGATATTTTGATGTAGCTCGAAGGGATTTCTCCCAGGTTTTCACTTTTCTGCATGAGGGGACAGAGAGAGAGAGGGGGGGGGTCGCCGATTAAGTAAATCAGCTTTGCTGAGGATCTACTGTGTCTTGCTGCATTGCTTCAGACCCAGGGCAGTGGGCGGGATACAGGGATGACCCGCCATCCATGAGGAGCTAAGACGAGAGGGAGGAAAAGATGGTGGATGAGAGTGGAAAGGGTGGTAGTGGGTATATGTCTTTTGACTTTAGCTAACTCCCTTGTATAGGGAAAATCTTGTTGGATGGATGGACACACACACACACACACACACACACATATATATATATATATATATGTGTGTGTGAGTGTGTGTGTGTGTGTGTGTGTACAACGCTGAATGGGTCCCAGTGGCTGTACCACGTTTCAATGTCTGCATGTTGGCCTCCTCGAGTCTCTCGATGTTGATGGCTTAGAATTAAAGTGTATTGTGATTGATAAAAATGTATACATACATACATACATATATATATATATATATATATATATATATATATATATATATATACATTATATACAGTGGGTTTACTGTTCATTTTACAGATGTACTACATTTACTTCGCCGTACATATCCTGGAACAGTCTT
This sequence comes from Oratosquilla oratoria, assembly GCF_046742065.1. Lineage (NCBI taxonomy): Eukaryota > Metazoa > Arthropoda > Malacostraca > Stomatopoda > Squillidae > Oratosquilla > Oratosquilla oratoria. The sequence goes on from NC_134806.1 coordinate 15,775,819, forward strand.
GGTTCATTACTCTAAATCGGGTCGAGTTGGGTCGATATGTGACCTACACTCCTTCTCTCCTTACTTGTCATAGTGCCTGCTTATCTGCAATATTTCTAATATCCCTATGTTCATGACCCACGACACAAACCCTAACAAATACCCCTAAAAACTGCTCAGTGGCAATAACCCCCTTTTGTACACAACCATCACTTCCCTTCCCACAAAATTCGATCCCGCGCGAGCGGATGGACTTTCGTAGGTAGTCCATAGTCCGTTTTCCTGGAATATAACAATGTAGATGAAAACATGTCTCACCTCCGCCACTTACATCACCTTCTTTTTCTCCATATCCTTTAGTTTTCATAAATCTGGTTGTGATTCACTGACAACCAAACTCATATCAACTGTTGGTATAACAATGATAAGAAACGCAGACCCACTTTTCAGCATCCTTATTGAGGAAATGTTGTCATCTTCCTCTCCATCCCCGCCAAACTGCCGAAATCCCTCCACAGCGGAGACGCTTTAAATGTTGTTCTGGATAAGGGAAAAACTATCCCATGCTTACAAAAATCAGTCAAGTGTAAAATGAGAGAAACAAGTAAAACCGGGATTCTGACCGGTCGAAACCCGACACGGGCCCAAATACTTCCGCCTAACAGAATCGCCCGGCATTACCAGCCAGAACAAAAATCGTAAATTACATGTACCTCACCGCAGTCTCCCTCATATCCTTCTTCCCGGGTGAATAAAACCTGATAGGGCTTTGCCAGAAAAAACTCTCTAAAGAAAGCCACCACAGCGAAGAGTATCGCATCTCGTGACCATGTTTTTAGAAAGTTCTCTCCAGGATTGGCGAAAAGTTCAGTACGCGTCAAATTCTCCCTGGCAGCATCAGCTGCCTGACGTACGATGAATCGATGATGCATCACGATATTTGCGTTATAAAATATAGATTTACAGCTGTATCTCGTTCTCTTTTCACACTGGATATTTATAACCACAAAAATATGATCAAGCTAGTTCACAGAATATAGGAGGTCACTCAGCTACAACTTCAAAATTAATATAATCAGGACGCGAACACTGGCATCATCGTATGACAGGGGTTAAGAATTGTACTTCATTTGTTTACTCAATATAAAACAAAATTCTATACAATTCAACTATTTGTTTATAACAGCCCTGTTTTGCTCTTTTGCACTGAAAATTAAAAGTTAAAATTTGAAAGTAGCAGGGTGATATTGGAGAGGGTGCATCAGATTGACTTAAGAGTTGAACTTTGGAGTGTATCGGGACTGAAAAACTTAAGAACCTGCCCTGGTCACTAACCACACGGCAGACGGTATAGTCCCAGTGTGAGGGTGGAAAGTACTATAGCTCAATAGCAACCCATACGACTGAGCACCCCTATTCAGGATCCCCTCTGATCACCCTACATGGGGAAGGGGCTGGAAAATGTGCCCTAAACACAGCCTCCCCAAATCTAATCAGGCTGAGGAGCCGCCCTCAACGTGGTCATTCATAACGGAATATGAATAATAACCAAATAACAACAACAGAGAGGGGGCAACAGCCCACTTTGCCAATATCACAGTATCACATATACTACTAGACGGACCAAGACAACACCCCCGCAATAACAACAACTTATTCTGAATGAAAGAGAAAGGTAACGGTCGACAGGTCAGGAGAAGTACCTTGTGGACAAATTCTTTAATCGTACAACGAGCTTCATAATGCTACAAATAAAGACTTCGACCACAAATGCTGTTTTTTCCTGAACTACACTTTTCTTTTTCCTGAACTACCTTTTCTGTCATTTGCCCCCTTAAACAGCAGTGGCTACACCAAATCCTGGCTGAAAAAAATATATCACCTCTCCACTTCCTATAGAAAACAGGACTAAACAAAACTATAAATGACTGACAAATTGGACGAACAGATGGGACACATGAAATACAAGGTATTGGGGGAGAAGGGGGAGAGCTGCGCGATATTATTATCAAGTGGGAAAGAATCACTTGCAAACTACAGTGCGTAACAACAACACCAACATCAAACGTCACTGTAGAGGAGCCAAAACAGTCTCTATTCTTTACTGTGATGACGTACAATATATATTCTAGTCTAATTAACCCCGGACGAATTTACTTGTCACGAGACGTTCTGTATGAAGACATGCGCAGGTACGTTGATTAACACATACAGTATCTGAGCGGAAAGGCGCTCCTTGAGTTATGATGACATCAGCTAAACAACCGGCCAGGCGAGGTTGGTTGTGTAATGATACCAATTCGTGAGGAGACGAAGACGAACACTTCTCTTGCGAAAGTGATGTAACAGAAGCACAGACGAGGAACACACCTCAGATAGATTATGGCATGAGAACTTGCCATCCGTCGTTGTAATTATTCTCAATCAACCTCGCATCCCAAATAGCGTAGAGAAGACTTTTGTTACAACACTTGTTCGGTTGTAAAGTAAAATTCGTTGACAATAAAGTAATAAAAAAAAAATCTCACAATCCCTCCCCCCATAAAACAATCTGTCAACTTTTCATTTCCTTTCTCTCCCTCACCCTCCATTTTCTTCCTCCCCCTCCCCCCCCCCCGTCTCCCTCGTTCCCCTCTTCCTCCTCCTACCCCATCCTTTGAACAGAAATATAAAACAAAAAAATCTACCACCTTTTCCTTTTTCAATTTGCCATACCCTCATCCTTCCATTCCTCCTCCTCCTTCTCCTTCACTTCTTCCACCACCAAATCCACCACCATCAATTCCTCCCCTTTCTCCATCCTTCCAAAAACCGACCTGCATTGCCTCCCATCCTTCAACCTTCGTAAAGTCCTTATTTCACCCTATGTCCTCATCTCTATCCTTCTTTCTCCTCCTTAACTTTCTCTCATCCTATCCGTTTCCTCCTCTTCCATCGCGCACCCTCTCTCCCCATCCCCTCTTCATCACACCCTCCTCTACCTCCTCCCCCACCCTTCACCAACTCTCCCCACTTCCTTCCCTTTCTCCCCCACCTTCCTAAGACCCTCATTTCCATTTTTCTCCCTCTTTTCTGCATCTTTCTCCCCTCTTCCTCCTCCCCCACCTCTTCCGTCCTCACCCCAATTGTTCTCCCCTTCCCGCTCTCCTCCCCTCGCCTCTTCCTCCCCTTCCGTTTAATTTCTTCTTTGTTCTCATCATTACACGAGTCTCCTCTCTTCTTTATTCTGATCTCGCCTCTATCTGCAGCGTCTTCTTCTCCTTCTCCTTCTCCTCCTTCTTCTTCTTCCCCCTTTCTCCCCACCATCTTTACTTCCTTCCCTCCGTACGTATAACGCAGCGGCTCACACACACACACGAGCATCTAGGTGTTGAGATTATCCACCAGAAGTCACTTAACTCCGACCACATCTAGCACCTTTGCCCTTCGTACTCAGAATGCCAAGTCGAGTGGAAAGTCACCTGTAGCTTCTTGGTCTGATTCCTGGCCCGCGTCTTGCGAAGTGAGGACGAAACAAACGCGCTACATTGACACGTGACTATGAAGGAACAAGCGACAAGAAGATAAGAATTACAATACTGCGGATCGGAGGGAATGAGGTTAGATCTAGAATCAATACCAACAATCGTGTGGATTACTTGGTATATTTAATGTTCACTTGTGTCCAACTACTTCATTCAGCAACTGAACGACCCACTGAACGAACAAATGGAAAAAGATAACGTCGTTACTTGCGGCGAAGGTCGAGGGGATGGCGGTTCGAATCCTGCCACCGGCGATGTTGAACCAAGGGCATGGTTAATTAAATTCCACCTTACAAAGTCCTCTGTGAGGGGCACCGTCCTGGCCTTCCGATAGGGGGGAGTTTGTGACGTTAAACTATATCATCATCATATATATGTAATCTTATATATACATATATATATATATATATATATATATATACTGTATATATATATATATATATATGTGTGTGTGTGTGTGTGAGTGGAAGGGTGGTGAGGTAAACACTAGGAACCGTTGGAGTTTTTATTTCTAACGTTTCGTCCTGAAAGGACTTCCTCAGAGTGTACACAAACAAATAATTGACAGCTTATATACCCACAGCTTATCCCGTTCCTCCCCGTTCGTCTTCGCTCCTCATGCACCCCCGTTCGGCATCACGAAGAACCAAGCTGGCCGTTACTCTCGCCAACTTTACAAACCCATCACGGTGGTTGCTACATGGATGTAAGTTGATATAGGCTGCCTCAATTACTTTTCTTCTCTGTTTTGTTAGACCTTTATGCAGCACCTCTGTTCTTTCCCAATCTGGTAGGTGGCCAAAGTTGTCAAGGTGGACCACTAACGAATTTGATGTTCTGTGAGCTCTGATGTCGCTTTTGTGTTCATAGGTACGTTTCTTTATCCCTCTGCTGGTTTCTCCGAAATAACTAATGGGACAGCTTTTACATGGAATTTTGTAAATCAAGCTGTTCTCTACTGTATCGACTTTACTATTGTTCTTACTCCTCACAATCTCTCCTATCCTGGTACCAGTGCCGAACGCAATTTTTAGCCCTGCTCGGGTGAACAACTGTTCCATTTCACTCGTGATGCCGAACGGGGGTGCATGAGGAGCGAAGACGAACGGGGAGGAACGGGATAAGCTGTGGGTATATAAGCTGTCAATTATTTGTTTGTGTACACTCTGAGGAAGTCCTTTCAGGACGAAACGTTAGAAATAAAAACTCCAACGGTTCCTGGTGTTTACCTCACCACCCTTCCACTCATTCTGTCCTACGTACTACAATATATATATATATGAGTGAAAAGGTGGTAGAGAAATACGGGTTAGAGCGAGAACAATACAGTGTTCTCGCTCTAACCCGTATTTCTCTACCACCTTTTCACTCATCTGTCCAACCTTCACAACATATATATATATATATATATATATATATATATATATATATATATATATATATATATATATAGACATACATATACATACAGTATGTATGCACGGGCAATCACTGGAACTGTGATTCTCAAATGAACGAAGTCTTTAGGGAAATTAAAGTACAGATGCACGGCATGAGACCCTTTCGTCTTCGCATAATGACATCTTCAGGAACCCTGAAGATGCCAATAAGATTTGAAAGCCCTTGGTGCTGTACATCTCGGTTCTTATGTTACCCTGTGCTTTGCTCTCTCTCTCTCTCTCTCCCACACACACACACACACTCTCTCTCTCGGCTTTCCCCTTCTAGCGGGGGTAGCCTTTACCACTTCGAGAGTTGTGGGGATAACATTCTGAGCTGTTATGGGGAAAGGGAAGCCGGAACCATCCTCCTTGACTGAAGACGTAAGTGAATTATACTTCCGTGCCGGTTGTGATCACAAGACGGACGATTTCGATCGCGTCACCAGCGTGCATAAAACACATTCCCACTCGTAAGTACAATTCAGTTACGTGTTCATTAATCTTCCTAGTCGTGGGGATCGAGTCCCGCACGCTCTTCTGATTCCGAACAGTGATTGTTACTTGCCACAACAGTCCCCAAAACACAGAGCAATGGTGATATCTCTGGTCACATATACACGTTTCCTGGCGTTGCCTCTAGCTTTACCTGTCCCTCATCCACCTGTTCGGTGGAAACGCTCCTCCCATTTCTATTTCTCCTTCGGGGGCCCTCCCTCCCATCCCATCCCCCCCCCCCAGAATCCCTGTGTTTACTCTTTTGTCCTCCTGAGAGAGAGACACAATTCCTCCAAGCGTGGACAGAATCCCACCAAGGCAACAAGTGGAATTAATCCCGAAACTAGAAGACTGCTTTATCATTATTGTCATTACGCTGATCGTTCTTGTTATTATCGTTATGATTTACATAGTTTCCTAATGTGGCAGGTGCAAGAAGTTACTACGAGCGAGAGAAAAATAAGTGATCATTATTACTGTTCCTATTCAAATAATATCACTATTATTACTATGTCATTACCATTATTGTTCTCATTTACCGACAGTTATCACCCAGATATAGCAACAAAGGCTGGAAGGAGAAAACTCCCCAATTCCTTTTTCCAAATTCCTTTCCTCCTCCTCCTCTCACCACTCCCCTTCTCCCTCCTCCTCCTCCTCCTTCCCCTTCACTTCTTCTTTATGGTCCGTGGCCCCTCTCCATCCTCTGTGGTGTGTCGGAGGTGTGGGAGGGGGCAGGGAGGAGAGGAAGCCGGGGGAGGGGGGGAAGAGGGGAGGAGGGGGGTGGCGGCAAAGGCGAGATAGATTCATTCATTCATTCATTCATCCCAAAGTCTCTCTTGACGTCACCATTAATAGACTCACCGTGGCCGATACGTGTGTGTGTGTGTGTGTGTGTGTGTGTGTGTGTGTGTGTGTGTGTGTGTGTGTGTGTGTGCGTGTGTGCGCGCGGGCGTATATGTGTGTGTGTGCGTGTGTGCGCGCGGGCGTATATGTGTGTATGTATTTCCCAAGGTCATAGGGTCCCGTTTATTTGACTCCACTCATAAAACTTTTCTTTAAATTCGTTGATATTGTTGGCTTGGATTATATTTTTAGTAAATTTGTTCGCCGATTTTCAGCAAATTTGTTCCACGATTATTTGAGAAACTCTTTTTAACATTTTTCAAACAATTTTCCTTTTACCAGTGTGTGTGTATTTACCTAGTTTACCTAGTTGTATCTTACAGGAACGGGAGCTACGTTCGTGGTGTCCCGCTTTTGTATCTGGCAGTGTCTAGTGTGTGTGTGTGTGTGTGTGTGTGTGTGTGTGTGTGTGTGTGTGTGTGTGTGTGTGTGTGTGTGTGTTGTTATGTATTTATGTTATACGTAATGATAAAGACAAAGAATAACTTACAAAATTTGACAAACATAAATGTGTGCGTGTGTGTGTGTGTTGTTGTTAAGTATGTATGTGTGTTGTGTGTATTGATAAAGACAAAGAATAATTTACAAGTTTGACAAACGTAAATTGTGTGTGTGTGTGTGTGTGTGTGTGTGTGTGTGTGTGTGTGTGTGTGTGTGTGTGTGTGTGTTGTTACGTATTTATGTGTGTTATGCGTATTGATAAAGACAAAGAATAATTTACAAGTTTGACAGACGTAAATGCATGTGTGTGCGCGCACGCGCGTCTACCCAGATGTGTTTTACGCGAAAGCCAAACTCATAATCGCGTCCTGTCTGCACTCTTTCATTAGTTCATTGCTTGGAAGCTTGTCAGTGTCTGGGATAACATGGGCTACCCGCACGCATACCACAGTTAGAAAACGCGCTCACTTCTGCCTCTGCAGTCTGAATTCACTTGAATGCTGACAATTTCTTGCTGCCGTCTTCTTGTTTTGCGTTCTCTCTCTCTCTCTCTCTCTCTCTCCTTTTGTCTCTTTGCCATCAATACATAGCCTGGTATGAGGTTATACTTTATGATAACACATTTCATCCTAATCTGTTGTGATAGGCTACTTTTCTCACTATCATTCCTTCGGATATTCTCTAGTTTCAGCCAGTGTCTTCTCGTCCTTCTTGCTCACATCTTTGCAAAGCTTCCTTTGTCTATCCACTGTTTCCCCTTGACGCAATGACACAGGCTGATCGTATCTTCCTTCATTTTTTTTTATAACAATATTATTTCACGTTTCTTTGCTATTTCCTAACAACGCCAGTCTTGGCACACCTTACACTGTTCCTGTGATATCTCGAACGTTTTTTGAATTAGATTTTAGGAAACTATTCTTAGGCTTGCTAGATCTTTTTCCTAATCTAACTTAATCAATTCCACTTTCCTAGATTCTACGTTTAAACGTTTTTTTTTTTCGTATACACCCACACTGCATATCTAAGGCTTACTAGATCTTTTTCCTAACCTACCTTACTCAATTCAACTTCTCTGGCTTCTACATTTAAACGTTTTTTGTCGTATACACCCACACTACATATCTATGTAACAAAATCCATTCGTCGTTTTTTGCTTTTAA
>NC_134806.1:15788768-15801268 GCF_046742065.1 Oratosquilla oratoria
CATAAGGGTCGAAACGTCAAGCAAATTCCCATAATATTTCCTCGTATACCTCTTCCACCTTCATTCTCATTTGTAAATATCTTTTTCGTTCAATACACACACACACACACACACACACATATATACATATATATATATATATATATATATATATATATATATATTCGGGTTCTGGTCAAATAAAATGGCAACTCACCTCGGCTAGTGTGCGATAAGAAGTCTCAATGTGGTGTGTTTAGTGCCGCCTCACTCGTCACATTTTTTTTTCTTTTTTTTTATTATCAGACACAACCAAAAAGGTTGTAATTTATCGCGGCGGCAGTTGAATTGCGTATCTCTTCTAGCTCAGTACCGTGACTCAGGTCAGATCTTCATCTCCAACGTCGGCTCATGTCGCTATTTTTTTTTTTTTTTTTTTTTTTCCTATAGTGAAATGACTGGGGAAATGTTGCCCACCGTTTACAGAGCGTCTGGTCGCGGGATCCAATCATTCATTTCACAGTACGACTCGACAAAACGTCAACCTAAACCTTACTGGGTTGAGACTCATCCAACCAAAGCTTACAAGATCGATCAAAAAACCTTGGGGGGAAAAATACGGAACGACCGAATACATTAACGTTCGAAAGAACGTTAATCCCCGATGGCTGAATAAGACATCAACTTTAATCTCTTCAGCCTAGAGGGGGGAGGGGAGAAGGGGGGGGGGAGAATCCCCCATCCACCCCCACTCCCTGAACCGGAGTAAAAATCACTTGGTGTTTGCCACAGCAAAACAAATAAAGTATATCATCAGTACGATAGGGTTCACTGATAGTTCTAATACCATCCTTCTGGTGGTCGATACGCAGCTGATGGAAGCTGTATCGTATAGGTTCTCTACCGGCGTTATAATTCCTATAAAATGGTGTTCTCCTAGAAGTCATGGTATTCAGGGCAACAAGCACCAAAGCGGCCTTCTTCAGTGCGGTGCACAACGAGTTCTGTCTGTTGGGCGGACCTGTGGACAATCATCTCGTGTTACAGCTTCTGACTGGTGTCCTTCGAGAGGAGTCCCCCGGTTGTCACTTCGTTGTAGTCCTCGTGGGGAATGCTCCATGTTCTTCATGGCGTGGCCTTCACGGTAATGGCAGTCAGCTTGTCATCTTGAGTCATCTCTCCTAAGAGTAGTCTTCCAAGTCGTCTCCAGATGTGGTCTTCAGAGGAATGCTCCACGAGAGATGTCGTCTTCAGACCAGTGATCGCTCTTCAGGATGGTAGCTGTCAATGTCAACAAGGACCTTGTGTCTTGCCTCTTCTACCCACATGACCGATATATGGTTTTCGGGAAAATACTCAACATGTTTTGCAATCTCCAGATAAGTGGCCTTGGACGGCTCCATCATCACGTGAAACATGAATCACATACCATCAAGTCGAGTCGATTACCTATGCTGTGGCCACTCGTTTATCAATTAGCATATTGAAACCAGTTCTCCGGTGTAACTGTCACAAACCTTTGAACATCTTCGTTCTAATGACACCCTATTTTTAAATCTCACTCTGCCAAACGTCAAATATCCTTAAATGGCTTCAACAAAAAACCCCTTAGCGAAGTGACAGTGACGTCATCAAAACTTTATATATTCTCTGGAACGACACCATGGCAAAGGGTGAGGTATCTCAACATCATCGCTAGGATAACACCTTTACAGACTGTATTATGGTCAACGACAGACGATTTTATTCAAGTTAGGAAGTGACCCCAGTTTCAGTGGGGTCCCAGTACAATTGAACATTGGTATTAGGAAACCTCTTAAAAAATTAACACGGACACTGCAAGACACTGCAGGGAAGGGCAATGCAGATGTCCATCTAACGTCACTGAAAGATAATTTCTATGACGTCATGATGATGAAGAGGAAGCACAAAACTTTCCTGAATCCAGGTCATTGGTCCTGGCCTTCGGTCAAGAGAATCGGTCAGAAGTCTTGGTGCTCCGGTAATAACTGTCTAAGTCATGTCGGCAGTTTCTATGAACGACAGATCAGTCGTTCTTTCGTCGGGTCATATTAGAAGCATCACGACGCTGTGATATGTCGTCGACTTGAATGGATTAATCTGTGGGCATCAAACAGAACAGAAGCTATAAACTACCATCACAAGAGATAGTTTCAGTCTATTTCCAGAGAGCCAGCCACTATGTGTATATGTGTATATGTATATATATATATATATATATATATATATATATATATATATATATATATATATATATATATATGTATATGTGTGTGTGTGTGTGTGTATACACGCGTGTGTGTGTACAGGGTAGAGTATGTTTTAAGGATTGCATTTTATCAGAAACGAACAGAAACTCGGCCTTAAACGTTGTTTTGTTCGATTTTGTGAAATTCTGCCTGGCACTAGTTAATCTAACCTGCGTAAATCTCCAATCGCGAATTTCCCAACTGCAGTTAGGATGGCGACCTTGTGCACGCGACTCTTTTGTTCGTGTTGAGTTAATGGCAAAACTCTGCAGAAATTTGAAATGAAAAATAACCTCTTTTATTTCCTCATGCTGTTCAATGTATCCGACAATCACATAAATAAACATTACAACAAATAAATAAATAGGTTAATGAATGAATGAATGAAAATATAAAGTGGTCCTTTGGATATCAAGACAAAATGATTAGACTTTAATTTATGTTTAATATTTTCAAGAAAAGGAATATTCCGCCGCTACTGATAGGAACAGACGTTCACTTCCGAAAGAAAACGGGCGATGTGACGTCATTTGGAGTTATGCAAGGTAATGTAAGCCATTTCCTGAAAAGGCACAATTGAAGAAAAATAATAATTAATCCGTTGGATGTAAGTATATATATTTTACCTCAGCATCGTGAGAAAAAACAGACGGCATTTTGTGCGCTACTCTGTGACGTCATACAGCAATTTTAATAGTATTATTATTATCATTATTATTATTATTGTAAACCGACTGTTATCAACGACCAGCTGAACAACACCGGGCAACAGTATTGGAATGTTCATATGTGGAATTTTATGTTACTAAAGACTTGTTTTTTCCTCCATAATGCACTTTGAAACTCCCCTCCCCCCATTTTCATTTTTCCCTCTTGAGACTTATCAATCCTTTGAGTTATCGAATGAATAATTACAAAAACAATACCACTACCTACAACAACAACAACAACAATAATAATATGTAAGCAAACAAGCACGCGCGCACGGGTTCGAATCCCGCCCAGGGCTGAAATAATTTCAGTATCGCTGCGCTGCGGGTCGTTACTCCAACTCTCGTGGGCAGGGAGTTGGGTGCATGTGTGCGTGTAAGGTCACAGCATTACCCACAGAACGGTCATATACGAACTCTGAGCTCTCTTCTGGAAGGGGAATAGCTGTCGATCACGAATTCAACACGTGATCCAAGACCTTGGTGAATCCATACTCAGACAGGGAAACAGCGAAGGGGGAGGGGGAAGCCACGTGTCGGTTAGACTTCGTCCACAACAATAATGTCTTGATCCTGCAAACTACGCATACCATGAGCTCACGTATTCCAGCCTTGTCTTTGTAGCTATGAAGAACAAACAATTAAAAAGAGATTTGTCTGCATTACATAATCTTGGGCGGATCTGGTATGTTTTTTTGTTCCATGGTGTGTACATGTTCACCTAGTTACAGTATACAGAATAGGAGCTATGCTCGTAGTCCTATTGTGTTCCCAATGGTCATTTCTTACCTTAATATGTCCAATATCATTTGCCTTCATTATTCCTTTATCCAGCGTAGTAATTCTGTATGGAATGATGTATTTTCAATGTTTTTCATATATTTTTTTTTCTCGTGGCTTCTGATTTTCCTTGATTCTCACGCTAACCGGTACTCTTTGTCGAGTATGTCCAAAATTTCCATGAACCTAAACACTGCTATTAAATCACCTTTTTTCTCTCCTCTAACGTTGGCAGCCCCAAAATAATACTCAGTCTCTCTTAATATGATTTATCATCAAGATCTGGAATAGTTTTTATGCAGCTCTCTGTGTGTGTGTGCTCACTCATTCATACACAGTGGCATCACCATATACATGTTTGAGTACGTGGCTACAGAACACGCCTTTTATGAACAAAATTGCCTATTTTTCATCGCCGTCAAATTTAATGCAGAGTTGATGCAATGGACATGTATTTTCATGAGCAAATATACCCTAAGGCAGGTGTATCATTCCACGTATAAATTATGAATTTATTTGGTGTGGCAGCTGTTTCGACAAGTGTCACTGCTTTGATCAACATTCCACAAGAGCCGTTACTTGTTGGTAAGCAAGGACATTTGTATTGAGAAGCGGCTATGGAATACCCAATTAATGGAGTATTGAACTTCGGTAAAAAAAAAATGCGATTTTATAACTGGCTCGTGTTTATTTACAAACGTGCGTTATCCGCTGGTGTACTAAGAGTATAGATGATATTTCACATCATGTAAGTCTGCCGTCTCTATGTCCCTCTATGGACGCTCCCATAGTGAGCAACGATGTTTGCATTACTAAGTGTTGCCAACGCCGTGAGCAAAGCCTCATTCAAAGTTTTAATCCACGACTAAAACACATTCCCATCTCAGCAGCATTCACTTCAAAATGCTCAGCAAAGGACTGCGGGTGGGGTAGAGAGGCGGGCCGGGAGGAAGGGGGGATGTGGGGGGAGGGGGAGGGGGAAGACCTCATCTGCGTGCAATCGACAACTCCCCGACGTCATACTGTATTAAGTCGACGATTTTCATGAACGTTGGAAGTTGTCACCGTCATCGACGCCAGTGTGAGAATGAAAGGTGGGAAGAGGTAAAGTGCTAAAGATCCATGGGCAATCACTGAGGAAAATGAAAATGTACAGCAGCAAGTATCTCTCGCTAATCAATATGAGAAAACTGTCAGACCACGAGCAAGCTGCAGCCGAACGCGACAGCGCGCGCGCACGCGCGTGCGAACACGCACTGCATATACGTGCACATGAATATATACACAGATAACACACGCGTACGCCAGAAGGGAGGGAGGGGGGGTTGAGGGGAAAATGGGAAGTGGAAGAGAAAGAGGGAGACACGCCTTGTACTGTTGGATAATTTTTGCATAACTCCAGGGAACGCTCCACACATTGTATCTCCAATTTTTTTTCTCATTCTATTTGAAGTCCAACTGCAGACATCTTTAGATCGACAGAGCATTTTTCAGTACTAATGGTTAAAAAATATATGAGTAAAACTACACTGGGACTTGCATACGTAAATCAAAACATACCCATGGTCACAAACTAGATATGGATACATAAATAAACAGAACAATACATAGATAAATAAAATACATATAACTGAAACGCACACCACACCGTACATACTTATTCTCTTGATATGTGTATACTCACACACACACACACACACACACACATATATATATATATATATATATATATATATATATATATATATATATCAAGAAGAGCGAGTGTAAACACACACGCACACAATAATTATCAAATATACATCCACTAGCCTGAGGCACACACAGGTGCAAACACTTCCACACATCACAAATATTCACTCCGTTAAAAACAGATTTATCCATGCGGTACACACAAATACGCTTTCACAAAAATACCACTCGTATACACACCATTCTTCAAGAGATCGGTAACGAACCGAGGCATTTGTGAGCCTGCAAAATGTCCTGTACTGCTGATCAAACAAGTGTATCAGCGTTTACAGCCGTTAAACACCAATTTCGCTAAATTCGCACACACGTCCACGGGAGGGAAAAGGATGTTGCCGCCCAATCGCTACCCCATCTCATCTCACCACTTCCTCCCTCACTCCTCCCACAACGGTCCCGCTCGCTAGGTAGCACAGCCAGTTCACCCCAATGCCGATTACTACACCTGATCCACTCGTGTATTTGTGATCCACACCTTTATGTTTACTTGTCCGGCCGCGCCCGCCTTGTAAAGATGTTCACAGTAATGGTTCGCAATACCAGGTAGGTTTTTCTCTGCAGATCCTTTTTCACTGTCAAGCTGAAGGTCTGCTTTCTTCTCATAAATATGTTGACCAAACCAAAGACCAGTTTTCCATAATGACACCATCACGTGTTTTAAGTTATGGATAACCGACGGCATGTTTCCCCCCAAAACGCGCAAATTGTTCAGAAGACGCCACTTTGGTCGCCGCGGTTCCGCCCCACAAGGGCAGCCTTGATTACAAGTACCGTACAAGCAGTGTGTAATCGTAGCCTTGACCACCAGTCCCACCCTCACCTCGGCCCCTCCCCCTTCCCAGTGCCCCATCCCTTTACCTATACCACTGACTGAAGTCGACAAATGAAGATGTGTCATTGGGTACAGCCTGTACACTTCCCGAATGGTCCTTCGGAATCGGATTGCATCCGCAACGCTCCGTACCATAAGTCTACATAGGATCACTGTGTAAGATTCATTGCTGATAACGGTAGCAACTGCTTTACAGCCTTGCAATCAAAGACATCTGTCTTACAGTAATGCCGTGTCAAGACAGCATTATCTCCCATCACCCCAAGAGGCAATGCGAAGCAAGTAAAGGTTGACTGGGTAAGATGAGCGGCGAAATATGATTCAAGATGATTCAAAATGTCGCCATTCCTTGCGGTCACCGGAGTGAGCCGAGGTAAAAAAAAAAAAAAAATACGCTGAGGTTGATGGGAGTTCTAAAAGGGTCCCATTCCGACCAATCCCGGCAGACTGCAACCTCCCCCCACCCCCACACCTCTCCCACAGTCGTCGGTGATCCGTCCCCTTTTGCCTTCTGAGCGTCAACGTCCTCTATTCTAGTATAGGTGACAAACAAGGCACTTCTTCTCATACGTGTAGCAACTTTCCTTATATGTAACACACGTGTGTGTGTATGTGTATATATATATATTATATATATATATATAGCGAATACTTTTGTAATTGCATATATATCTGGAAAGTCGGTCCTAATTGACACTTGAACACCGGATGAATAGATAGCAAGGGCGTCATTCAAGATTTTGTCATCAAGTGGATAAGATACCCAAAGGTTATGTGGGTATCTTGTTATATTACTTTCAATATCAGACACTGGAGACGACAGAATTAAGCGGATATTTATGATTTCGTACAGCAATAACAAAAAAGTAAATAACTTGAGATAGTCTCACTAAACCCAAATATAATGGAAAGGATATATATAATTACATTTTCCTTGGTGTGCAAGAAATCTCCCGCCCTTTGACAACCTTACTATGAGGTCCAAGAAATTTACACTTTACTAGCCCTAAAACCATTTACTGTTTACAATAAGTCATAATAATGCATATATCATCCAACGAAATCTTATCAACATACCTTACTACAGCCTAAAGAGTTTAGACAACACTGGACAGCACACTAATGTACAGCACACCACTGTCTGAATTGAGCCAAATGAGAGTGACTCATCCAATTAAGAGGCAAATATGTCCTGAAGTATAAATTAATGCACTGTGTCGTTCTTGAATCTATGAATTTGCCGATTGAACACTCATCAAAATCTTTTACGACAATGCACGCCAGTCTAATCCTTCCTTTGTTGATTTGAAGCAATATCAACCTATATTTCATGAGCATGAGAACTCAGTCGAGATACGAGGCAAATTTAGGTTATGTTCGTCTTGTACAAAAGAATGACAAGATAAATCTTGCTTCCGATACCAAACGATATGAACCACATTATCTCCTACACACTGGCCACATCATTATAATACAATAACAAATGACAGGAATTTACCCACGCTAGACATTCGGTTGCGTAAATATGAGATGATTTAGTACTTTTGGGACAGGACACGCGTCTGTTATCTAACAGTGGCTTCCGTTAGTTGTCGCCCGAGAGGTTAACGGACACTGGAAATTTGAACGCTATCGTCTGCGTCACAACACTGGACGAATTGAGTCGAGAACGAAAAACAAACGATTTAACGAGTGGATGTCACATCTGTACTTTCTTTTGGCACTATTGAATTTAACCTTAACAATTGTCGCTCATTACACGCACTTATTCTGTAGATAAGGAAAAGGCATTAAACACTTGTGTTTAAAAAAGAAGCTCACCGTTTTCTGTAAGCGACGTGTTCGATCGGGTGTAAATAATCATCGTTAAAATTAATACCCGAAAATATGTAGATCACAGCAGAAATAGGGGATCAATGACAATTTTTGTCTCAAAACTTTTGTGGGTTATAAAGGAAGTCGACATTTATTACGATTGCTCCGGGGAAACAGAATGATGTTCTGTTTTCAGATTCATTTTGTGTCGAGGTAAAATTATTCGCATTGCAATTTTGTCGCAAAATCTGCGTATTAATTAGAGGTTCTATAACATACATACATACATACATCCACCCACACGGATGAAGTGCTGTACACATTCACTCAAATTCTTGCGGAAACATAAAATTAAACATCAGAATGCACAACAGGACACTTTTTAAAAACTCCAAGCATAGTAAATCAAAAAATATTGCCGACCATTCCCACGAAATATTTTTGCCATTAAACTTGACTTTGGGCAACAAAAACGTTATTTTTCAACTCTTAATAAATCGCCAGCACTTCGAAAACAGCTTCGGCTATCGTCGGGAATCTTCGGAAGTGTGACGTGTCAGTAGCCAAACATTGCTGTTCACAAGTCATTGTTCCCCATTGTTGAAAATTGAATCTATTGAAAAGCAGCGAGAAAATTTAGTAAACACTGGTCTATTGCGTATCTGCCGAGTGTAAAAACGTTTGAGGAATATACTAACAAATCCAACGCTGTCAGTTATTTGGATTTCTACATCGTTTAAGACCAAACTTCCAACACCTGTTGATCTGCCCTCATCCTATTTATGATGTTTTGGTATCCTACCTTGTAATACATAGTATCCTTATATGAAATGATAATAATAATAATAATAATAATAATAATAATAATAATAATATATAATAATATATAATAATAATATAATAAATAATAATAATAATAATTATAATAATAATAATAATAATAATAGTAATAATATAATAATAATAATAATAATAATAATAATGTAAAAGTTCCTTATAAAGTATAAAAATCCTCTCTTTGACTGCAGGATATTCAACAAGAGATATTACAGAGACAGGAAAATGTATATATTTCAACTTTTTTATCATGGATTTATTCTGGTAACATAATTTAATAGTCCAATTTATGGCACAATAAATATATTCCTCATATTTTTATATCTCAAAATTATGGATTTAGTTGAAATTTTCCCTTAAGCAAAACTGTATGCAAATTTCAGCTACATATGTTTATGCAAGTTATGTATTTTTTGGATATAAGAGGGCTAAAAAGCGACATTGTCTCAGTTATTGCCGAGGTTGCAAAAGTATATATATATATATATATATATATATATATATATATATATATATATATATATATATATGTCATCTCTCATTCTGAAGGGTAGATTAGATGCTCCGCGCACACGAGAACCCCCTATAGTCTGTGTAACCCACATTTTGTGAATCTGCACAGGTTATGAATATCTATGAAATGTGAACCACCGATAATGAAATCGTAATTGGACGCACAGATAGCGAATCTATTTGACATACACATTAAGATTCGTAAAAAAGGCTAGGTTAGGTTTATGTGTGCATGTCTAATGGATTCGTTATCTGTGAGATCAATTATGAATTCATTATTGGTCCTGCACATTTAACGATTATTCATAATCTGTGCAGATTCACAAAAAGTGCGTGACAGCCTACACAAGTGATATGCCTATGATAGACTATGGAGATGAATATGACTGTCCCAACACTTCCAAGTTATGGCCTGTGTTGTTGGCTTATGTCTACGTGACATGAAACTGAGGTTGTTATGACTGGCACTAGGCCTAGACTTATGTCTATCCCCCAGAACTCCCACCCCCTAGCCCGCCCAGGGAGTGGGTGAATAAAGTCATGGACACATCACCAATTAATTGATTAGGTTAACACTATAAGATGGTGATACAATTTCGCTTTAAGCCTGTCCTATCCCTAGACATACCAGTCAGTATTTCCTATTCTTTCTGACCTGTATCTTTGGTTTTCCTCTTCCTGATTCTGTTTGTCCTCACTTTCTTCACTACTATGCTCGGACTTACCATTTTCATCATAATCGTCAAGACGTTCAACTTCGGCATGTTCAGTCATTTTCTGATTATATTTTGACGTTTGGATTCGTATTATGGGATCAAACATAGGCTGGACGGATAATGAACGACTTCCACTGCCTAACTCCTCTTCTTCAGGTTCATTTAAATTCTGTGACTTTTTTTAATAGAAACCGCGAGTGTGTACGTAATAATCAATTCTGAGGCGTTATTATCTACGTGCAATGTTTGGCTACTATGACGTTTCGTCGATGCGTGATGGGCTGCGCCTCTCGGGAATCTTCGGAAATCTTCGGAAATCTTCGGAAATCCGTTCTTATAAACACGCGGCTTAATTAAAATATGACTGGCGATGGTGGAATCGACTAGGATAATTTACAAAATAATTTCTACAAGGGAGTGGGCGGTTTAGAAAGATCATTTCGTCTATTGCATTCTGTCCTAGTGTGGTTGTGCATCAGGCAGGTGAAAGTAATATTTTCTATTACTATTCTATATTTCAATTTAGCAAATCTCTTAAATTATTCCTTTTTTCATTCTGATAGCACCACCCTCAGTCAGTGAACTTTAATCAATTGACCTTTCCCCATTCTTCCCTCCGTCTCTCTCTAATTCTACAGGTCTGCAGTGTGTGTGAATTCGGAACACTATCAAACATATGTAACTCAATTTTGTTCAGCTACCTTGACAATCGACCAATAGAATTTACGAGAATTTTCGCGAGCAGATTTGTTCCGTTAACATGTTTTTAGGACTGAATATATACTCGTACCCGTCAAATGATGCAACACCGGGGACCAATGTGGGATAGAGGGAGGACCAGCCATCCAAAAAGCCCCCCCCCCCCCCATCCCCGTCCTTCTTCTGGGTGAAGACCTTCCTTTCATTCAAGTGAATCCCAACAGTACCTCTGACATGAGCCATTGATTTCTAAAAGAGGCTTCCTGCGATCAATTGTATGTTGTGTGTGTGTGATTCACCATGGTCTTGGATCACGTGATGGACTCGTGATCAACAGCTATTTCCCTCCCGGAAGAGAGCTCAGAGCTCATATATGACCGATTTATGGGTAATGCTGCGACCTTACACACACCCCCCCCAAACACCCCGCCCACGAGAGTTGGAGTAACGACTCGCAGTGCAGCGATGCTGAAATTGTTTCAGCCCTGGACGGGATTCGAACCCGGACCGCCGTAATGGCAGCCGAGAACTCCACCACTGCGCCAAGAGTCGTGTAGTATCTGTGTTTGTGAGTGTGTGTGTGTGTGTGTGTGTGTGTGTATGTGTGTATGTTTGTGCGTGGTATCTTTAAACGCTTGTACGTAATGTCATGAAACTTTTAGGACACATTACCCATCCCTAAAGCCAGAAACCTAACTGCTCTCAACTGTATCGGCTTCAAGTTTAAAGTCAGAAAAGGTATTATCGATGGTGCCCCAAGTATCTGGGATATACGTTTTATCACTAAAGGTTATAAAAATAACGGAAATTCAGTATTTCATTTTTGGGTTATCTCTACCCCCCTTTCTCTCTCTCTCTCCTCTGACGTCACAAACGCGACAGAGAAGGGGTGTGGCGACCAAGGGGCCAGTGTGTGATGGCCTGGGGTGTGGCCTAGTGTTTTGTGATGGGTGTATGGCCACACTCTTTCCTATGCATTGCTAGGGCGTGGCCAGGGAAGGGAAAATTGAGAGTCGTCAGGCTGGGATCATGGTTTATATCACACTTAGTATGATTTGATTTCTGCAAAAATGGCTCTCCATCCTTACCCCCCACCCCCCACACCCTAATCCGCCTTTTTTGATGTCTCTTTCTGATTTGTCATTTATCTCTGTGACCCTATCACAGCCGCTGTTCGAAAATAATCTACTATCTACATTTATTTCAAAATACACGTGAGTTGCAGTTGTACTATATGAAACGAAAGTGTTTGTAGCTGCTTACAAAAAATATTTTTTTTTTATGCAAATATGGAATATAAACTAGAAACCAGAATCCCAATGTGTAGTGGCAGATTGTCAATAACGTGTGTTTTATGAAGATGTTACCGTGTCGAACTCATGAGCGGGTGGTCGTGAGTTCGATTCCCGAGACCCGCTGCGTGGTTTGCCTTGGTTCCCGACAGCCCTGGCCAAGCGGGGGAGGGAACCCAAACATCGGGAAAAAAAAAAAAAAAAAAAAAAAAAAGCGAGTTGCTGCAACGGATAGGGCTTGCCCTACCAGGGGTTTCTCACTTCCCACTTCGTGGGAGTGGAGTGGTGAGTTTTATATATATATATAT
>NC_134806.1:15806268-15871268 GCF_046742065.1 Oratosquilla oratoria
TGCGTACGCCATGAGTCGCTTACCTGCAACCTGAGCCGTCACCTTTGCCCAGTGTGCTCGAACTGCCAGGGCAGGTAGGAGTCACTGGCAACCGCAGGAGTTAAACTCGGGTGTGTAGGATAGGAAACAAACGCGCTACGAGGTGAAGTACACACGATGCAAAAATAAACAAACCAGCAAATCTCAATTACGAATACCAGCCCAACAGAAGCAGCTGTGTATGTCGTTCATTCTTTGCTTATTCCCACTATTTCATTGACAATAACCAGCGCTTCTATCCTTGGGGGGAGGGACAATATCACGTTTAAATGATGGAATCATAGATGTTGTAAAGGGATCTGGAGCCAGTAGGGATTGTAAAAATTAAAATTAATGAATTTGTTCTTTGCGCTGAGATTTGTTTGCAATCATGAAATAACGTTCAGCGACTCTGGTCCGTATGGGGTGCGACTATAATCCTTAGAATATCAACTGCATATGAATCGTCATTTCTAGATGCTCTTGTAGAGAAGAATGTACTTAGGTGAATTGAAATTAGGAACAGTTGGAAGTTTGGCCGAATGTTCAACAAGTGTCCAGAATGTAAATATATTATTTCTGTCCGTGTGGTCGAGGCTTATCAGAAATGGATGACAGAAGCAAGGCATACAGACAGGATATATGTATGTCCAAAAAGTTAAGTTGCACAATAACAAATAAGGACCATAACAAAGAAATAAATGAATTTATAGGGTAATCACCAACCCCAGGTAAAACTTTGCATTTTCTCTTTTGTAATGTTATCTATTTTCATGAGAACCATGTATAAAAAAATATTTTATCCTAAAAGTACTATTTGGTGGACTCTTTGATGAAAATATTCATCGTCTGCTAATCTGCATTCTAAAACAGCATACAACGCCATCTCTTACGATGACGTCATGAGTTGTGTACCAACCCAAGCGATCTGTAGCAAAACAGACTATATTTAGTTTTTCATCCTCTTTTGAGAGGATTCTCGACTCCCTAAATATATCTGACAATAGGCACGATGCGTGTTATGGGTTATCAGTTTGAACAGGAACATCTCTCTAAAGAAGTTTTCATATTAGCGCTTACCTGAGTGTATGTTGGTTCTATAATGCAGTCTTGGGCCATTTAGTATATGTCACGCATCCAATATTTTTGTAGTGTGCTCCTAGACAATCTTGCAGCACGTTCATACCAAGCCTCCTAGATGCCATAAGCTTGTAAACAGTTATTTCTAAAACATAATACAAGTACTTTTTTCATCTCTGCCCAAGCGTGCCAGAAAAAAGGTTAAGTATTGTGATTTGTTACAACTAGATAAAACTATTCTTTACACGACAAGATAGATACACTATTTCAAATTGTTTACACACTGTATATAAAGAAACTTCGCTACAAGTATCGCTGAGAACATAACAATCCGTCCCAGCCAATGACTAGTGTTTTTTCGTATCTATTCCTATACTGTACGACTTTATTTAGCCAGCTAATAATCTGTGATAATAGTGAAGATATAAAACTGAAATTAAACTCCTGTATAGGTATAATAAAGTAAAAAAAAATAATTATATCTTGCTTAATTACAAACAATTCTCTGGCTCCAGGAAAAAAATATATGCAGTTTAAAAAAAAAATTAAAGTTAAACTGTTTTGTGTCTACCTATATGAAAACGTGGTTTTACGTAACTTGAATTACATAATTATTAGAAGCCCTGACATCATGTTTCCCTAATTAACCTATGTTGTGTCTTGTATTATTTTATATTCCATTTTGTTATATTATTTCTCCTGATTTTATTTCTTTAAGTTTATTTATTTGATTAATTTAATCTAAAAACACACACACACATTATCTCTTACCTTTTGATTTGCATATGGTATGTTCTGTACGTGAATAATATCACTGTTGGTGTGCGCTTATCGTAAGCTTTCTTTTCCCTTTCACTCTGGAATTCTATATGTCATCAATATATTATTATTACTCTCCGCATCATTTCTCCTATTTTCATCCCAATCGCGTATTTTCCTCGACAATTCTTTCTTCATTTTCATAATTCCGAATTGTGATATTGAAGAGCCTGCGGCACTCGAAACGATCACCATTTATCAAACACAATGACAATAGATAAAGAATGAACACGAGTGATGACGTCACAGCGGAGTAGATGGCACTTCGGGTAGGATTTGGGAGAATGGCTGAAGCAGACGACGTTTTCGGGATAGGATCGGTAATTTCAAATTGAAAAAAAAGTGCAATTTAGCTATTATTGACTTTGAGAAGCACTAAAAACGAATTCCGGTAAAATTACACACATTTAATTTTGAAAGGAGTTACACTTTAAAATAGCATACTAAGGTAAAATGTAGATCCTACTTCCGAAGAAAAGAATGTTGTACGAAGATACGTACATTACGATCATTGTCTATGATCCTCTTCAGCGGATCACAGACAGTGATCATAATACACGCATACCATCCGTACACCATTCTTTCTTTTAACCGAAAGTAGGATCTACAATTCATCTTTCCAGTGTGTTAGAAAATTTACTCACTTAGATACAAAGATAAGTATACAAATAAATCAAATTAAACGACAGACAATATACTCCACTGTCCTGGTGTTTATCAGAATGAATACTACAAACTGGAATCCATCTCAAAAGTTTACTTCATTTGCTGACTTCGCAGTTGTCACATCTGTTTTTATGGCTAAATTAAAATGCTACCCATCTACAGGTCTTTCTTGCCTGGTTAGTGTTCAGTAAGTACTACAAATATTCTAAATTTTTATGTTACCAAATCTCTTTACGATTGAAATCATATCACCTTATCTTGGCCCCAAACCACTGAAGATACGAAAACGACATGACGTCAACAATATAAATAAACAAACTGAAGATTTAGAACATACTTCACTCACTTTTAAGTGCGAGTGCGGGGGTATGATAAAGTTATATCATTATTCATTCTGAAGACGGTGAAAGTGTACGGTAAGAGTACATCCCAACGCAGGCCGCGAAAATAAACCGACCATTCAAAAACGACATCTCCATCAACATTTATTTGAGCCATCCCAGACGTGCCTTGACTGTTGATGGACCAGCGGCCTCGCGATGTCGGGACATCCCCTTGCCCAGTCATCTTTCGTCCCCTTCTCATTCCTTCCCTCCCCCTCCCCCTCCCTCCCTACTCCCACCTTTTTTCAATTGTCTTCCCTCCCTTAACTCCCGTTTTACCAATCCATTAGCCCCATCCCCTAGTCCCACTGCAAATCGGAGGAGAATTACGACACAGACGACATGACGTCATAAAGAGGAGTTCGCTCGCTAACTTGTGTAGACAACACACCTCGGAAGCTGTTTTGTTTTGGGATTGAAAGCGATTCTCGTTTTCTTTTTTTTTGTCCAGTTATGTTAGCTCCATCAACCTTTATGTGTGATGTGAATATGAATTATCATTCTACGGATATCAGCGAGTAGTAAAAATAATTTGACCATAATGGAGAGTGAGATATAATTGAATATTAATCGTTTATTTCTATTTACCTCACTGTGTTTTATCTAATTGTATTTTCTCTCACTCAAATTAAATTATTCGTGGTACGACACAATTATTTTTTTATGGCTCAATACGGGTCCGTAATCAAATGGAACGCACGTTCTCATCTTAAACTCTTACGGTAATTGCAATGGTGGGACGTTTTACCACATTGCTCCTAGTAAGACTCGAACTGGGAAACTTTCACTGCTAGAATCGAATTGTACAGACGACACCACCGAAGTGTTGTGTGGGTGGCTGAAAAGGATTTCCCTGTTTCTTTCCTTTCTTAAAGTTGTTATGAAGTTAATAATGATAACTGTGATGATGTTGCGTAATATAACAAATAATAATAATGATATTAATAATAGCAATAGTAATAACAATAGACTTATAAATGATAATGCACGCATACATTTACTCCATAAACCAGACCCTCACATATCCGTCAGCCATTCATTGCCACTTTAATTTTAGCTCATTTAGTATGTTGGGCCATCTCTATTCCCACCCCACTGCCTGGGCCAGAAGCAATGCAGCAAGACACAGACCTCCAAAGGCG
Organism: Oratosquilla oratoria; assembly: GCF_046742065.1. NCBI lineage: Eukaryota > Metazoa > Arthropoda > Malacostraca > Stomatopoda > Squillidae > Oratosquilla > Oratosquilla oratoria. Next base: position 15,810,377 of record NC_134806.1, read on the forward strand.
GGCCCGTCAGCTGAACTTGGTTCACCCCCACCGATTCATTACCTGGCGACCCTCCCCTCTCATCCACTCCAGAATTTACAAAGCAGAAAAGAAGTCCCCTCTGGTCCGCATTATTTTAACATCCATTCACGACTGCTCGTAACTCACATCTCTCATTTGCCTCTCCCTTTCCTGCTCAACAGACATTCCCCATGTACCTAAGACCCTATTCCCTCTATCCATCCCATTCTCGTTTTCACTTCAAATTCACTCCATCCACCTCTCCTATCCACACTATCTTTACCTGTCTTCCTTTACTCATTCTTCTCACATGCTCAAACCATATCAAAATTCTTTGATCAACCCTACTTGCCATGTTTCCCCCTTTGCTCTCTGTCTACCTTATTTCTCGCAAACCTCATCATGCTTCTTAAATACTTCACCTCAAACACACTTAAACTCCTCCTCTCTGCCTCTCTTAAATTCCAAGACTGCCTCATACAGTTGCAGACATTTTACCCCTTCGTGGTAATAATGATAATAATAATATTAGTAATAACAACAACAACAACAATTATAATAATAATAATAATAATAATAATAATAATAATAATAATAATAATAATAATAATAATAATAATAATAATAATAATAATAATAATAATAATAATAATAATGGTAAAACCATCATACACAATCTGGGCAATTGAAATGTCTATGAGACAAACAATAGGTAGTCGTATTTTAGTCCGTTTTGTTCCCACCTGTCTGGGTGAAACATTACGTGGTGGGGTTCAAAACTGCAGGTGACTGAGGTACTGGTCCTCTCCAGTGACCAGTGTAAGCAATTGAAGAGTTTGTTATCAATCCAAGCACAAAAGTGCTAAAAATAGTTTGACATTTTTCTAGCTCCAGCAGTTTTCTAATGGCTTTAAAAAATGAGACCTAGACTGAGTAGGAGTTGGTGAGCTTGGCCAGGAGGATTTGGGCCTGGACATGAATCTGATTTAGTATCTTTGAGAACTTGCGTCACCGCAACATGAAGAGCTGATGGGTGGGTCTCCGTGACTTGAGTCCACCAATAGCTTCTAAGGTCATGTGTATTGATGTCCAAAGGTTCTGACTGGTTGTAGTGTATGGAAGCTACGTCTGATGGCAAGTGAGTGACGAAGAACTATTTCTTTAATGACGTATATGATCATACATTCATACTGGATGATGCTGACATCTGTATGTGACACATCCAGGGACGGAGGCACAAGATAGAAAAGTGGTCGAATAGGGTGTGAGTTAGAGCAGGTAGGGAGTTGGCCATCTGGTTTTTAGTATTCATGAAAAAAGAAAAAAAAAGGAGAACAGACTGGCCATGGAGTCAGAGGAAGTAGGTGGACTGTTACCAGTATGGTAGAATAAAAGTATATCAGAGAGAAAAAAAAACGAAAAGAATGCGTGAGATACAAGTTGTGTTGAATATTATGTCAGAGAGTGATACCTCAGTGATGATTGCAAGGCAGATAAGGTGTGTAGGAGCAGTGGAAATGGAATGATTGAAGGCTTTGCATGAAGCCTGGAAATATGACTAAGGAACGACAGTACTCGTGAATTGACTGGGGTACATGAATACGTGAATTGACTAGGGTACTAGGGTACGTGAATTGACTAGGGTACATATGGGACTGGGAGGAAGATTGGTACAAGCCAAAAAGAGGTGGTTTTGTCATGTTATGAGATTAGGTGAGAAAGTGGGAGCAAGGAAATGGTTGATGGACAAAGTGAATAAATTCCCATAGAGACCGTGGTTCTTTTTCTTGGATAGGCTTTGGCATCAGCGAGCTATGACGCTGTAATTATCTCGTGCGTGGCTGACAGGATTAAGCGGAGACCTCGCTTAGTCTTTCCTCGCAACAATTGCCAATACTTCGAATGACGTTGGAAATAATCTTGCATGTAATCGGGCTCTGCAGCGTTGCGTAGATCGTCCAAAGGACCCTTCGAGTCTACAAAACCAAGTCATCTCAGGTGACTGGGTCAATTGGAGAAGCAGCCCAATTGTCCATCTACGTTCCGGGATAGCGTCAATCTGTTGAGTCCAACGCGTTGGAACAGGAGGTTAGACACCTCGGAGGCTCAGATGCTTGACTCATGCAAGATCCATATATGGATCCTGGGCCATGGATGGCTACTTTGCCACAAACTGAAGATATTCTAGGTATCTCTACATCATCTGTACCCACCTCGGTAATGTATCCATGTACGAAATATGTATGGGTGTACAGGATCATTCAATGGGGATGTACATACTTCGTTCTCGGTAGAGAAGGAAATGAAGGGTACTATGATGACGTCACCAAAGTAGAAGTCGAAGTTCTGGTTGCCTCGTTTTGATAATAAGTCAACTCTAAACACTGCATACATCCCCGTGCACAAATAACGAAGGGCCAGAGGCAATATCATCAGCCTCACATTGTCCACCAGATGTGTAATTTACATAAAAAATGAATTATTGAATCCCACCGCTGCCACAAATTTAACCCTTGTTTCAACCTCCTCTTCTTCACTTTCTCCCAATGCTCACCACCGTCTTTGTTTCCCACTGTTTGTTATATGCGATAAGTCACTCACAATTTTAATCAGTAGACTCCATGCCTCCAATAGTCCGCTGTTATAGTTCCTTTCCTTCAGTTATAGCCTTCAATCGAGGTGAATTAAATGATCTTTTCTGTGTCTATCTTCTGTTAATTCTTTGTACATAGCTCTTTACAAAGTTCTCGCAAGGAATCCCGTCAATAACACTCAACGTGGGTCCTAGGTCAGTTCTGCAGTGACGTCATAATTTCTTTAGTCCAAGGGTCTTTTTTTTTTATATTCAAGAACCTCCCCTAAGGGCGTGGTCTTACAATCGTGAACCAATTGATTTTTCTCCACCATTTCTCCAATCAGATCCGCCGTTACAACTCCGCATGCAATACTGCTTACTCAAGCAATCTCGAATTTACTGCACACTGACTTAGTTTACATCAGCAAAAGTAAACCTTACATAAAACTTTAAAATCAAGCCTCAAGCCCTTGTTTATAAACATAAAGCTGAGAGCGAAGTAACAAAATTCCTCGCCTTTTCGCCTTCGAACAATTGTTTACAAAACAACCGATCTAATAAAAATGTAACTCGCCAATCTACCCCTCTTTCTACCATTATCTACGAGCCTCTTACACCTTGTTTGATACAGCAGCACAAATGCATTTCAGCTTATGAAGATTCCACAGATCTTCCAGGAACTGCAAACTATGCTGGACAGGCTTGAATCCATCTGGATCTAAGAGAACTTAGTGTTTATTATTACTGAGTTAGCTGTTACCCGTGTAATGAGCTCGGTTGATTTATCCCTGATGTCAACTATTTTTGTCACATCATGCACACCACCTACAGGAAGATAGCTGCTTTGAGATATTGAACCTCTACCTCTACCGTAACAGCGATGAAGCCAAGAGCAGTGGGATGCTCGCCGAACCTGCTAAACCCACCGGAAAGCCAAGTTCAGGAGGGACCCGCATAAGACCACAGCAACTGGGAAGGAGCCAGCAACTGATTATTTCGACCACGTTTATGAATGGTTCTTGCCAGATATCACGTACCATCCGTGTATGTTCAAAACACCCAACCAGTTCAGGTCATCACTCCTCTGTGGAATGCACAGCAGAAAACACTAGGGAGATTTATTTGGACTTATAAATGTGGAGGGAGAAACGTTCTCTCAGCGGAGAGGGCATCAATACTCCTAGTTATGGTTTGCTGTTGACGGTGTCAGCGCGCTTCCATGCGGATTGTTTCAGATTGGATGACAGCAATTTTTTTTTTTTTTTTTGCATTTTTTCTTTTTAATTTTTAGCATTTTTTCTAGAGAATTTACTAATAAAAATGAGAAACACCTTATTAAAAGATATGAAGGTCTTCAGAAAAACATATTCAACGATGATGTTTATGTCGTTAATACTTATATATATATATATATATATATATATATATATATATATATATATATATATATATATATATATATATATATATAAGGTAGCCAAAAGACAAAGGCATAAAATCCACTCCCACCCATTCCATCCCCACATACTCCACTCCCTCCCTCTTATCTTGGCTCCTCCTGGATGACGGGTCATCCCTGCATCTTGTCCACTGCCCTGAGTCAGAAGCAGTGTCGCAAGTCACTGCACATCCACAGCAAGGCCGCTTCATTAAATCGGCGGCCCCACCTCTCCATCCTTTCATGCGGAAATGGAGAAGACGGGGAGATTGTATGTACACACCAAGGTTTTCCCCGTTGTAAGGGAAGCCATGTCAATAGGAACGAATCCACTCCCACCCACTACCCTTGTTTTCCTCTCATCTTATCTCCTCGTGGATGAAAGGCCACCCATACCTCCTATCCACTGACAAGGTTAGAGGCAATGCAGCAAGTCACAGTACATCTACGTCAAAGCCGCTTCTCTTAATCGGAGACACTCCCTCTCCGCCCTCGGGGAAAATAGAATATATATATATATATATATATATATATATATATATATATATATATATATATATATATATATATATATATACACACACACACAGTGTGTGTGTGTGTGTGTGCGTGTGTGTACGCACACTACTCATATAAATTTGAAACTGCGTTGGGAAATTATATTTTGATGATTTCTTCCTCCCTTAGGGTATGAGTATTTGCCAAGCGATAATTCTTGTATCTTGTGAGAGAGCGTGTCATGAAACTATGCACGCGTATGGAAATGTGTGCGATCGTATAAGGAATGGAGTGGAGTGGAAAGGTGGACGCTAGAAACAAGTAACTGTATGTACACATATGCAATACATACATACATATATACATATATAAATGCACACATACATATAGGTATACAGAGAGAGATGGGGGAAGAGAGAGAGAGAGAGAAGGAGGGAGGGGAAGGGAGGGGAGAGAGAGTGCAGAAAGGGAGTGAAGGCGGGAGGAGGCAGCCAGCCAAACAGAAAGTTGGGGGGTCGGGGGGTAGGGGAGACGTTCCTAAGCACCGCGATCCCCCGCCAGTGGATCAGTTATACGTTATTGTTTAACATGTATGAACAAACCCCGATAATGCAAAAACGCCCTGAAAAATATCCACCAAAACACCATTCAATGCTCATCATTGCTTCCAGTTCTTATATCTTTATTGACATATCACAGCAACCGCACACAGCGAGCTTATCACATCGGGGGCCGGTCGATGACAAACACTCACGTCGGGCGGCGAGACTACGGGCACACTGGTGACGATGCGTCCGTTGGTCCGTTCGCTTGACGGACCCTCCCGGACCCTCTCCTGAAGCCGGACAAATTACAACATTAACCTATTTTTTTTATTAAATAATTTAGCCTGGCGGTATTAATACGGAGGAAAAGTGTGCACTTAAATTCATATGAATTTTCGACGGCGCATGTTGATAAGGCCGTCCTGTCTCGATCATTTAACTGATAGTGGCTGATTTTTTCCAATGCATACTTTCGAACCAGGAAAAATATTTATATATAAACTACATCCATATTAAACGGTAAGTATGTATCAAATTCTAGCTCTCCCCTTCACGAGAAGTAACATGTACACTGAGGAACAGAAGTTGGTGGAGAAAATACGAATAGAAATATGGATTTGGAGCTTGAGCACAACTCAATGATCAATCCCACCATCCAAAACTGTTGTTTGTACGTTATAATTTATGGATGTTCGTGCGTGCGTGTAGGACTGGAGCGTAATAGTACTTTAAAGGAAAGTTGGGCGTCCTGTTCATCTCAGTGAGAACTAGTGTTGATTATTTTCCGCAATCGAATGATTTGTTCATAATCTATTTAATTGAACACGCAAAGTTGGAATAAAATACCTGAAGGTAAATGAGATCTTCGCTTCGAGGCGACGCGGGTGGGGGTCTGGGTTTAGTAATAGAAGAGACTTGTACGTCAGCACAAAGAACATTGTTGCACACATTAAGATAATTGTGCACGAGTGTTCTTATGTGTAAAATAATGGTGTGCAGGTGTATGTGTGTGTGTGTGTGTATGCAACGTGTTTCTGTTCTTTGCACTCACCATGGGCATAGACAATCGGTCAAGTTATGCGACCAATCACCATGGCATACGATATAAGAATTAATATAAAGGACATTTACATTTTATCAGTGCTATCAATCCACTTCTAAGCAGGTGGTTTTGCACCATCAAACCCAGTGGCTGCTGGGAATTCCCAATAACCTAACGTGTGTATATGTATGTGTGTGTGCGTGTATGTGTGTGTGTGCGCGCGCGCGCGGTGTGCTAGCGCACGCGCCTACGTGGAGTGTGTAGGTATATGAGAACAAACACAAATTTGCGCAACCCTGTGAGTGAATAGATAAAAATTCATTTAGACACATGTGTGCAGAAGCAGCGAGAGGGCTCGCTTGGCTTTGCTGTCGGTGGTACAACGCGCGGCGGCTGGCTCGGCGATTGGTACACCTGCTTGGGACAGCGAGAGCTCCCGCCGCCACCGCCGCTGCTGCTGCTGCTGCACCTTCCTGGCGCAACTAATTCCAGCACGCCCGTGTTCCGAGAGCTGTTCGGGGCATTTAATAAGTATGTGAGTTTTTGTTTGTGCTTGTAATTGTCTTTCTTTGTTACCGCGTGTGTGTGCACGGTTCTAGCACTTTTACAAAGCCACTTCAGTCTCTAAAAACGGGTTTGTTTTCACAATGCAAGAACAATTGAAGTGTAAGGACAATCTAACATGACTTTGAATTTGATGACCGATGCAAAAATAAATAAATAAATAAAATAAAGCAGCACTAGAACGGGTTTAATTGTAAAAGAAGCTTAACAAGCTTAATTCCAAGCCCACACGGTGATATAACAGGAAACCTAGGACCGTGGGATTAACAATACAGGAGGAAAGAAGGGAAAGGCGTGAGAAAAAGAAATAGAAAATCAAACAAAAATACATCCAACGCAAGTCATCAGTACAGTTGAAGTCCACTTCTGAACAAATGCCTCTTTAAAAATTCATGACTGGCTTAGTTTTGCAAGTTTTTGCAGCTGTATTTTTTCACAATCTCGTCCCGCCTGTTATCCTCACTTTATCTCATGGCGTCCAGTCAGTAAAATACCCGTCACATCTAGTAACCTTCCAGCTATTTTTTCTACCGTTTCTACTTGCGTTTCTTTATCCCCTTATAATATATTTAATTTAATATATTCCTTTACCCAGGTTACTGTAATGGATTTCAGTATTATCCCTAGCTTAGATCTCAGTTGTGATCTCTACACATTCCTTCGTGTAGTTTCTATTTCTTGCGTTCGGTTTCCTATCTGTAGATCATAGTTGGGGGTATACACTGACTGTAAATTTTGCGTTTCAGAAACAAAGGTAGAGTCTCGTGATGTTTTCATGATTCTCTGGAGCCTTCAAGCTAAGAAAAATAGTCTGGGAGATATCCAGAGACGCATATACAAGAGTTTGCCACAAGAGTTTGCCACCGAACACGGAAGAAAATTACAGTGTGTGAGAGTGCATTCGTTTAAGAAGGAAAGTCGACTTTTCATGTAACCAGTACCACACCCTCCACATTAATTTTTTTTTCATCGAGGGTATGCCACGTCAGGCACAAAAAAGTGAAAAGTGTCACAAAGAAAGAAGTTAACAGATATGCTACAACCCTCTTATTTTCTTTATTTTAGCAAATGATAATACAGAGTCGAATAAAACAATGTGCCGGCAGCCAGAAAAAGTGTTTCGAATCACGGACAGTATTAATGATATGATCAATCAATCCGTTGCACCAGGTCTCTCATACAGGAGACCCATGGCACCATACGATTCCTCATGAGAACATAATGGACATCTGATCATCCCAACGCTTCCTCATTCCTCTCTGATCCCCTCCGGATGAACAAAATTGTCTGGATTTGTGCCGTGTGACCCTCTTCGGCGGCACCGGAGGTCATGCATCGTCTTTCTTCTCCTTAAATTGTATCTCATCTTTGGCGAAAGATACACCTTTGCATAAAAAAAGGGAGAAAAGATAAGAAAAAAATATGAAAAGAAATCTGAGTTCTAAGTCAGCTGGTCGGAACACCTCAGAGAGGGATGGAGACAGTCTCCATCTATTCATCCTGGGCTGAAGCTCAGCTGAATAAAATCGACTGGTAGAGGTATTTCCCAGAATGCAAACCAAACATAGCACCGAGTTGACGGAGATGAAACCGGGAGCCGTTACGTAAAATAACTTTATTTTTTTTTCTTTCGCGAGTTCGAATTTCCGCGTATGAACAAGACGAACAATTCCCAGAATTTTTGCTTTGAAATAAGATTTTACTCCTGCTCGGAAGAAGAAGAAAGAAAGAAAAAAAACGCTGAGCACAATCACCTGGCGGCAGTCAGATTGGTTGAATTAAAACGCTTCGAAGATTAATCGAAAAAGTCTGTTGCCAAAAATACTTTCCTCAGCTGAAGACTCACCTGGTGGCGGTGAACAATAAATAAATAAATAAATAAATAAATAAATAAAATAAATAAAAATAAAGTAAAAAGAAAATGAAAATTTAAAATAGGAATTATACTTATGTAGAAGGAGAAAGAGAGTGAGAACGCAGATCAAGCTAATCTGTGACGAAAGAGCTGATTCTTATTCTCCAAATCTACCTTGTAAGAATTCTATGAAAAAAGTAAGATAATCAATACACTGAAACTGCTCTGCTACAAGATACTTATTTTCTAGAGGAGTCTGGAATTCTTTGTGAAAATATGTGGACTGTAAAAAATAATCTATTACAATGTTGAAGGACACAAAAGAATTGATTGCCTAGTTACATCCACACAGCAGAAAGTCCTTTGACACTTAGAAGGCGTGTGGGTAGCCAAGGCATGTAACCACTCTTCACTAATCACACAGAAGCAATGCAGCAAGACACCGCACCTCCAAGGCAGGACCCCACAGCCGAAGCTGGTTTACCCCCACATCTTCGTTACATGACGAACCTCCCCTGCTCACCCACACCGACCCTGTTATATGTTTTCTCCAAATCCATAAAAGCCCAATAGATATCTTTATCTTTTGCTAAAAGCTTCTCACATATCTTCCTCACCAAGAAAATTTGATCTACTCATTCTCTTCGAATCCTGTTATATGTTTTCTCCAAATCCATAAAAGCCCAATAGACATCTTTATCTTTGGCTAAAAGCTTCTCACATATCTTCCTTACCAAGAATTTTTTTATCTACTCATTCTCTTCCTTTCCTAAAACAACAATGTTCTTCCCAAATTATTCTCTCTGTCCCCTTCCTAACTTCCTCAAGTAACGCCCTCCCCAACGGGCCTTATCAACTATACTTAACAGATTGATTCCTCAATAGCTAGTACATTCGCATTTCCCCCCTTTTCCTTTGTAAAGTGTAAATATACAAGCACTCCTCCAGTCCTCTGACACATTCCCCTACCTAAAGCACACATTAAACAACCTCACTAGACAATCCACTATAAGTATTCCTTCCTTCATCAGACACTCCACATGATATCTATCTAACCCAGGTACCTTGTCTAGTTACTATATAAAATCGCTACGTTCCGTTCTAGTTGCTCTGAGTAAATTTTATGAGAAACAGACGAACAAAACACAAAAATCATCGCTCAGTCGAAGTAAATAAAACCGTGATGATATAAAAAGTGGACCTTGGAGCGAAAATGAAACTGAAAATGATATGTGTCAGGGTAGCTTACTTTTATTTTCTGGTGTTTGGATTTCCGCCTGAGAAATTGTAGGGGTTCATTGGGTCGCTGAGGTACACATTCAAGGCGTGTGGGAATTCGTCAACGAGGGTCAAGAGAGAGTCATAATTATTATTCCCGCTAAAATGAACCAAATTCGTAGAAATCCTGAAACGATCGTGGAGAGAAATGCCTTCGAATGTTGCCATAAAGGATGCGTTCGGAAAAAAAAAGACGATGTTACTAAAGACAAAACGGATTAGGTACTATTTCAGTTGCCTTTTTGCAAGACGAAGTCCTTCTCATAGCTTTGTTTATGGCTAATATTATATGATTTTATCCACCTTAGTGCAGATTCTCATGTTTAAGACTGGATAATATTTCAACTGATTCCTGTACCACGACGACGCTCACTCCTTATCCTAATCCAACCGACGCCAATCAAATCTGTTCACCTGACGATAAAATCTGGTGCCTTTCGCCACGATGACACACTTTGCAGGGTTTGTTCTGGCTGACGCCATTGAGCTTAGAACAGAAACTCGTCCTCCTCGGGGGGTTAAATTTAACAACGATCCAATTATAGAACCTAGCCCGTCCTCTTCTTCCTCAACAACCCTCCTCTCTCTTTCTCTATCGCGTGCGCGCACACACACACACACACATACACACACACACACACACACACACAAAGACACACACACACACTCACACACACATCATCATCATCACTTTGCACATGGGGGATATTAACGGTCTGTAATGCCAGGGAAAGGTTCTTCCGCTGGTAGTGAGCCATGGACTCGAGACCTCACGCATGAAAGGCTGCGACACTAACCACCACATCAACAATCTGCATGCGTGTATGTGTGCGTATGTGTGTGTGCATATACCGGTATATATATATATATATATATATATATATATATATATATATATATATATGTGTGTGTGTGTGTGTGTGTGTGTGTGTATGTGTGTGTGTGTGTGTGTGTGTGTGTGTGTGTGTGTGCCTGAGTACGGGCGAACGCGTAGATGCGTGCGTAAAACACGGAACAAAAACAAAACGTCGATATGAACAATGGGGTTGGTACACATAAGCACGTCTTACCCAGAGCAGCTCATACAGAATGACTCTTTACATATTTTGTTTTGACAAAGGCCCATATGGTGTACAGAGACCCCCCCCACCTCTCGGCCCTACCCCGTCTCTCATCAGCATGACCCTCCTGGACACTCATTAATAGCTTTCATTGCTCTCACATACGTTTCCAAAAACCTCGCCCCCCTTCCTTCACCTCTTTTTTTTTAACTCCTTCACACTTTTTACTTAAGTACTCAACCATATATATTTTTTCTAGATTGATAAATACTAAGTGTAGTTCTTTTATTTCCTGAATATATATCTATATTATACTGATGACCCACTTTAGGAGAATAGGCGAAAGTAAAAAGATCCGTATATTTCGATCGCTATCTGTGATCCTCTTCAGCAGATGTTATATATCTATATAATTTGTCGCGTTGTGAGAATAGCGTCTATCCCTTTTCTTGGCATGAATCCGACTAGCTCCTCGCTCACCTGCGCTTCCTTCCTCACCCTAGCTTCTGTTACTCTTTTATGGTCTTTTATACTCTTTTTTTATACTCTTCTATTATTCTTCACGGTCTGGGCCCTCAGCTTCAGACCTCACCGATTCCCCACAGGCGCCCTGCAAGTATCCTTCATCCTTGTAAATAGGGACTGATATACCGTTTCTCCATCCATTTGGTATCTTCGGCTGATATCTTGCTGATCAAAACCCCTAAGATGTCAGATCCTTAAGCACCCAAATTCTTCCAAACCTGAGCTGGAGTTTCTTCTGGTCTCTATTTTTTTTTTTTCTTCATCTTGCCTAATGCCTGTTTCACTTCGAGCCAGAGGGGACTGTTAAATATTCCATGTTTTCCTTTCACTGGGGCTTCCGTCTCTCACAGATTTAGTTTTTTTTTCTTCGTCAGAGCTTGCCAATTCCTTCCTTCCACCAATTCTGACATCTTTCTTTGTTAGTAAAACCCCTTTTTTTCATCTGTTTAATTAGGATGGTATCTTTTATTGCCTTTGCAAACCTGTGCGTTCCTTTGACCGTCTGTGGTTTTTATTTTTAGATAAAACAATGGATAGAAAATAAGCAGTATTTGTGAATAACATCTCCATCATTGTTATGTCAACCAGAAGATTGTGATTTTATTTTCATTTACTCGTAGGCACTGAGCGTAAGAAGTCTCATGCCAATGAATCAAAGGAACTAAAGAATAACATTCCCATTATTGTTATATCAACCCGAAGATTGTGATTTTTATTCACTCGTGGGTACTGAACGTGAGGAGTCTCGTGGTGCCAGATGAATCAAAAGAACCGAATGAAAACGGACGTCTTACATAAGCTGACTCTGGTGCCCGAAAGCATGAAGCCGGTCGTGATTTAGGCCACACATGGCGCGAGGGAAGGAGGAGGAGGAGGAGGAGGAGGGGCACGGGGAGGGGGAGGGGGTAGATGAAAGGGAAGCGTCGAGGGGATGCATCATTCGAAATCCCAGACGCTACAGAAGAAAGCATGACAGAAGATCGAGACTTCTGTACACACACACAGACACACACACACACACACACACACACACACACACACACACACACACACACACACACACATATATATATATATATATATATATATATATATATATATATATATATATATATATATATATATATATACACATGCCAGTAGAATTGAATACGATAGCATTTTGACAATGATTCAATTTCTTCTTAAAAAGAAATTGAATCATTGCCATTGTCAAAAGAAGTCTCCTGTGTGTCATTTACAAATGTGCTACTACATTTCTATTTAGAAATATATATATATATATATATATATATATATATAATATATACATATGTATGTATATATAATATATATATATATATATATATATATATATATATAAGGAAGCTCGCTGTCTCCGCGGGTTAGGGCATCATTACTTGCGGCGAAGGTCGAGGTGAGGGCAGTTCGAATCCTGCCACCGGCAAAGTTAAACCAAGGGCGTGGTTCATTAAATTCCATGCTACAAAAGCCCTCTGTGAGGGGCACTGTCCTAGCCTCCCGAGAGAGGGGGGGAGTGTGTGACGTTAAACCATATATATATATATATATATATATATATATATATATATATATATATATATATATATATATATATATATATATATATGTGTGTGTGTGTGTGTGTGTGTGTGTGTGTGTGTGTGTGTTGTAATGATGACATAATGGGCTGAGCTTTGGGTGCGTTGCAGGTTCAAATCCGTCGTGGTATTCAACAATTCTGCAAGGAAAATTTTCCTACTCTCATCGCCCCCCCCCCCCCCATGACCACCTGTGAGTATCGGGAAGAACAGTTTGAAGAAAACCTTGCTGGCATTAAATGAAAACCGCGCCGCAAATGCACCCTTCACTGGGGCAAGAACCTTGTAAATCGCTCATTATCATAAAGTAGTAGAAGGTGGTCGCGAATCCTAGCCTTGATCGACGCAAATAAAATCGTTCTCAAAGATCAACAGCGAATTCGACTTGTGACGTGGCCAATGGTGGTTCTCCTTGGATACGGGTCTGGGCGTTCAGAAAGCAATCTGTCCTCTCAGCTGAACAAATCCTCTGGCAGCAACACGGATAAATCAAAGTCCTGACCCACAACGAACGAGAATAGGCGAGATAGGTGCGACTAAAACTTAAACCTTTCTTTCAGGTGAATAATACCTCCTGATAGATCAAACACTAAAAGTCACTCAAAACGCAGTACTCAGTCGGGATACAATTCGTTCCACATTATCTCGGATAATTACGGCAGTAGTTTCTAATATATTTGTTCTATTGCGAGATATCGGGGACCGCGCTGGCCGAGCGGAATATGAGGACGCCACTGTCTGAGGACGGGAGGTTGGAGGTGGGCGGCCCCGACCCGCTAGTCAGCACGTGTCGTCAGTAAGGGCATGCTGTTCACCGACAAAAGCTGTCCTCCTAGCAAGCAGGGTAACGCCCGAAATGTTTAAATGAACAATCTCATAAATACATGCATAAGTGATAAATAAATACAAGACATAGGAACAAATAATGGAAGTTTCATTTCATCAAGAGTAGAAATTAAAAGTAGAAACCCTATCATGACCAAATGAATAGGCTCGATTTATCATCATTACTACTGTCAATTATTGCTATGATCATTATTACCTATATAAATTCTTTTTATCAAATTTGCTATTATCATAATTTTATTACTATTATTATTACTATTATTAGTAGTATTACTATTTATATTATTATCATTATCATCATAATCGTTGTTGTTGTTGTTGCAGTTAGTATTACTATTAATTATAACCACCATTATCGTTTTAGGAATACAGACACTGGACCCAACACTGCCTTTGGGTTTCTTCGCCGAAGAGACGGTTGGAGGCTGCTGTAGTTTCCAAAACTGAGGATCAAAAGCACTCGTCTGTCAATTTCAGCAGAAGTGATCTGGACAGAGGAGTTCCTTTCGCGTAACAGGCACACCACATCACCTAGGAAGGTGTTGTGCATGTTCCTCAGCCCATCCACTCTTCGATGACATCTAAGCCAACTAGAATTGTCCAGCGTTAACCAGAGTGAAATCTCATAGATCGCGTCAACGCAGCATTGGTTTTCAGGCAATCTGTTTTGCAGATAAACAAATCAGAAACAGCCGTTACCTACAACAACTGGTTCAAGTTATCCACAAAGGGTCAACGCAGGTGCAAAAACATGTCTGTTGCAACTGTTGTCCACTGTTCCTCTTCTGCTCTAAACTCAAGTCAGGCACCCGGGCGTTGCAGAGCACAAAGCTTCTTCAGAAAACAACGTAACTACATACCACTACGCTTCACTGATGCTACACGCCGTGTCGTTGCGTGAGTGTACGCCATCGCACGTAAGCTAGCGGTTATTTGAAGCTGTTTATATCCGTATTCGAACGCTTGCTGGAGCTCAGTAACGCGACAGGTGCTTATTGTCGACATTTGCATATGACGTCATGACGTCCATCAGCGCGCGGAAGAGCACAACAGCTGGGCAGGCCAATAAGAGCAAGGCCGGGCGCCCGCGCGCGTGCAACAGACAAAACAGTAAATACTTCAAAGAAAACGATTCGATAGCAGCGGAAATGGCGGGAAATGCAGCCATCGCCACGAAAACTCTTCGTCATTAGAACAAGATAAAAGCAAACTCCTTTCAAGGAGCTTGAGAGGTACGAGGAAGAATGTGTAATGCCAACAGATGATCATAGTTCGTGAGGAACGTTCACAACACAGATTAGCCGACATTGAAAATCTCTGAGAAGAGATGATCCTGGTGACTGACGGGCACTGACCCGGAGCAAGGCCATGCAGAGCAGTGGGGGGAGGGGGAGGAGAGGTGGAGGAGGGGGATACAAGTCCTAGTTTGCTTGAAATCTGGCCGCGTATTACAACCTTCCTTTTCAAACATACTGCTCACATTTTCTTTTTCTTTTTGCGTCTTTAAACCCTTCAATGTTAAGGAACTACCACAGAATTGGATAAAATAATCTTATGTCAATCTGATTAAACCTAAAAGTGTCACTTGATGCAATCGAACTGAGGCTTCGCTGCCACTAAGATTGAGATAGTCTGAGATTGAGATAACCAGAATTAATGGGAAAGATCTGTTCGATTGGGAAGTGTTTAGAAATAATTATTTTTACTTGGTAGTATATATTTTTCAACCTCCCTTCCTTTCTTTGTACCACGTAGAGGTAAAACGAGAAACAAAGAAAAGATATGTATTTTTTAAGTGTCAGATGATGAAATTGTCATTAATACAGCCAGAATATTAAGAATAGAAAAACAAAGATCTCATCATAATCGCTTTTTATGGTTTGTGGAAGGTTCAATGGCGAGGACAGCGTTGAGTTGTTCACTGAAAAAACTGCCTCGCTCTTGCAAGCTTTTCTTCGTACAAAAAAAAAAGAAAAAAAAACGCTGAGATGATTCAGATGTCGCTTCGAGAACCATATATTTATAAAGATTGTAACTATTTTTGGACTGTAGGTATTCAATATACGTATAATGTCAAAAACAGATGAACTAGACACAGATCCAAAGTATCACTAATGGTACACAGTACATGGTAGCACAAATGGTAAGAATTACAATGACGAAGAAATCATGAGTTTGCGTTTTATTTTGGCTGCTGTTAGGTAGAGCCATCCAACTAACAGGACAGTCCCACCGGGGCCTGTCGTCGCCACGTCCTGCCAAAATTGCCAGGACGTGGTGAAGACGGCTTGGACGCATAGCAGTGAGGACCGGCTTGGACGCAGTGGCGACCGTTATACACGTCCATGCAAGGACGGCATGGACGTTGACCACTTTCGATTCTGCTCAAAATTGACATAAACAAGAGCGTAGAAGATTTAGGACCAGGTGGTGACCGTTTGTTGACATAGTAAGGACTGCCTACTGCCGTAATACTGGAGCTACAAAAGGGCCCAATCACGATCCAAGATCCTCCAATCCAAATATGTAGTGTCCGTGTCTGTAATCTGTTAATGATGTGCAGTCTGAAAATATGTGTGACTGTATGTGATTCACCCTGGCAATGAGGGCAGATGTCGTCTGTTGCTGTTTTATGTCTTCAGGGTTGAGTGATGACAATAACACAACTAGTTCAATTTTACTTTATTTGTCCTGTTCAGGTAGACCTCTTGATTGGTGTATGGGTGGTGGTGGGCAGTAATAAACACAGACATTGCTAGGGGCAGGTGCTTTGGGCTGAAAGTTGGGCACTTTAATCTTTTGTATTATTCGTATTTGGCAACTATCAGGTAGGGTGCAACACCATTTCCCACATTATAATTTCTGAATGGTAAGAAAATGGAAAAAGCCTATGAGAAATAATTTCTCATTCATTTTAATATACTTTTGTGAAGGGCATTTTTGGGGCACAGGGCAAAGGGGCAAGTGCTCGGGCACCCCCAGCAACCCCCCCCCCCCTCTGCACGGGCCTGATGGTGGGAGGCCAGTTAGTGTTTAGCTTCATATTAACAAAAACTCTATCACGTTGTAGTCTTACGTGATCTGGATGTATCCAGGAACTAGTGGATTCTCATGGAGTGTGATGACTGTTGTGGGTTTTGTTTAGTGGGTGCTATACACCATGCTACGCATGTCGAGATGTTTAGGCGCTATTCTAGTCTGTGTGTGATCTGAGGCTCTTGTGTATGCATGTGGCTGTGATGTCAACGCAAGATGCAATATGTATGCTGGTCTCTTCTGGTGTTGGTGCTAACATGTGCATGTATAACTGATTAGTGTAGGTGAGAGTACCGAGCCTTATGGAACTCTGCTGGGTATGTCTTTGTTGCATGTACATACATACTGTACATATACCAACGGCTTTTCCCTCCTTACACGAGGCGTAGCCAAAAAGAAAAAGGCATAGAAACCACTCCCACCCATTCCATTTCCTATATATTCCACTCCCCTCCACCCTCCTCCCTCCCTCTCATCTTGGCACCTCCTGGATGACGGGTCATCCCTGCATCCTGTCCACTGCCCTGTTGCATGTGGCAAGTGAATATTAGGCGTGTAGGTGTTTGCCTGAGAGATAAGTTGTCAAACAACCGTGAGATAAAACGAAAAAGGAGTCGATACTTACCCAAAACGATGACGTGGACGATACTATGGTGCACCCGATATGTTCTTGAATACGTCCCTAGGAGAGAAAGATTAAGCAAATTTGAGCAATTATGGAGACAACCTGAAAATGATCGTCGTCATCTGCACCATACTGTGTCCAACGAGTTTTTCGAAAATCAGTATAATTAATTTTCACTAATTTCAGTCCGACGGTCATATTCTAAGCCAGATCGTACCTTGGTCACAATAATAATAATACTTATACATGGACTATTACTTTCTACATGTAGTACCACAAATAAATACCATCGTAACAATAACATAAATATTTAATTGAAAAATATAGTCCCTCCTAAATCCCAACATTCCATAACCTGACTGATTTGTCGTAGCAAAATAATTCCACGGAAAGTTACCAAACTCTATTCCCGCAAAATGATCAAAAGGTATACCTGATTAATGGGGACTAATTATCCGCCGTTCGGCAACCCCTTTTTCCGTTTTTCTTCGGTACAGTTGCCACAACGCATCTTACAACTTAAATTTTCAGTTCCTCGCTGCCGCAAATACGACATGCAAAACTGTCGCGCGAAAGAGAATTGGGCGACAAAGTCTACCCAACGTCAACATGACTGCTGCTACGGTTAACGGGTACGAAACTCGAACCGTGAGATTTCGACGCTTTACGACTCGTAAAAGCTTGGTGAAACGTCTGTCGAACCGCTGAACCACAACACATCGTGTCTGGGCGGGGCGGAGAGCTTAGAGCCAAGGCAACACCAAAAGCTTGTCTTTCAAAGTTGAAGATGGTCACTTTTATCTATTCATTTATTCGCCCAAAGTAACCAGAATCAATGTTGTCATTGTTTGTTCTGGCAGTAGTACCGATTTCTGAAGAAAAAATCTAGAAAAAAAAAAAAACTCGCGAGGAGAGGCCTGTTCAGCATTGACTTCTGAATGGCTGATTGACAGCGTGAATCACAACCGCGCGCGCAAATCCGACCGCTCAAAAATAATTTCGAATCCGCCAATGATCAAGTTGTGAACTACTTGGAAAAAAACAGGCCGCAATGACTGCGACTCTGCAATACTCGACTACATAAATACGACGAAATTAGTACACACACACACATACGTACACACAACACGGAATGTTTTCAACTGTCAACTTTTTATCAATCACTCACACAAAACGAGGGAGATGAGCACCTTTCATCTCTGATGAATCCAAGGCTTACCTACGAATGAAAGAGGTCATTTTTTTTTACGTAAACTGCTAACAGTAATCCATAACTCAGGGAGATTAACTTACATCCCTATAATACGGTAGCCACTCCTATGTTGAATAAAATCGATTAACGCCCGCAGCTGAGGTTGACGAAGTCAATCAGGACTCAATTAACATAACAATCCCATAACGTCCTCGCTTCAACCTATTAACATCACCTGACATTTGCCAGAATAAAATATACAAGTGCGCAAAGGGGGTTAGATTAAAATGGAATTGACCCCTTCGCTACAGATGACGCATTTTACGTATTTCGTTCTGGTTAAGGTCAGACAACGTGGACGGCACTTCGAACCGACAGGAAAAAACAAGTAAAGAAGTCTCCAAAGCTGGGCTGTTTGTAATTCCCCACCCCCTAATCCCTCGAAACATCAAAGTCACTGGAGATTATATATGTCCCTGGTTAATCATCATAATTCACTGTCCCATTATGACTACAGGCATTTTACTGTTACCATATATACATATACATATATATATATGTATATATATATATATATATATATATATATATATATATATATATGTATCCAATTGTAGCTTTAGGAGATAGTCGAATCTTTCCTCATCAAACACTTGCCAAATTTCAACACATCAAAAGGGCAATGGTCACCTGATTGTATAACAACTTATGCTGTGAATAAATTGTTACCATTCCCGAGTCCGCCCCACCTCGGACATGTGACTTGAGCCACCTCCCCTTGTTCCCACTTTGTACCTCTCTCACTGTATATATTCTTGTACATCATACCTTGTACCTATCTGCTGAAGAGGACCACAGTAGTGATCGAAATATACAGTTCGACTGTTTATTTTGCTTTGTTTCTCCGACAGTGGGTTATTTAAAAACATTTTACTAAATGTGCTACTACATTTTCGTCTTGTGACATATATATATATATATATATATATATATATATATATGTATATATATATATATATATATACATTGTTGGGGACAATACCGCAGAAAAGAGGTGGCGTCAGAACTGCCATAGGAAATATTCAAGAATTGAAGAATGGAATGATAGCTGACTCTTGAGTGGGAATTAGTCAAAGGAATGTTGCGTGACTCTGATCCATAGGGGCAGGGTTGGGTCCAAGTACATGTACTTGGTACTTGAACTTAAGTATAAGTTTTCATGTACTTGTACTTAAATAATCAAAGGTACTTGTAGTTAGATCCAAAGTACTTGAAAAATACCAAGTACATTCAAGTATAATGTATCTAATCAAAAGATATACTGTGCATAGAATCTAGTGAACTTTGTGATGATACTATTGGGTAAATGTACTTATTTATTATCTTTAGTTATAGAATTACCGGATAAGTTATTAATGTAAAACAAAGGACAAATTTTATTGCCCTGATACCTATACATACTCGACCAAATATAGTTTCACTACTGGTATGAAAAATATATGGTCTTTTGCATTTGCAGCGTAGGTAATATTACTTATTGAAATCATTTATAGAGTATATGTTCTTGTTTTGCAATTCTGTGATAAAAGCAGTGATGTTCTAAAATAAAGGTAACATTTCCATTTACTTTTTATATCTCGAATCTCGCTTTTTAAAAGTATATATATGAAAACTACTAACTTTCGTTCTTTGCGAATCTATGACGGGGATTTTTCTTTATCACATAATGTACTTGTACTTTATTGCGGCAAAAGGTCGACTTGCAGAAAAAGGTTCTAGGGGATGGCGGTTCGAATCCTGCCACCGGCGAAGTTGAACCAAGGGCATGGTGCACTAAATTCCACGCTACAAAGTCCTCTGTGAGGGTCACCGTCCTAGCCTTCCGACAAGTTTGTGACGTTAAACCACACCATATCACTTTATTACAATAACTTGTACTTAGATTTAAGTACATAGCAAAATTAGTGTACTTGTACTTGGAATTAAGTACAGTCATCTGTACCTGAACCCAACCCTGCACAGGTGTGTTAAAGTCCCTTAAATTTACTGCATTAAACTCAATGTCCAGTACGGAAGTCTATACCGTTC
The DNA here is from genome assembly GCF_046742065.1 of Oratosquilla oratoria. Lineage (NCBI taxonomy): Eukaryota > Metazoa > Arthropoda > Malacostraca > Stomatopoda > Squillidae > Oratosquilla > Oratosquilla oratoria. The sequence continues at coordinate 15,831,146 of NC_134806.1, forward strand.
AAACTGTTGTGTTTTATCTATGAGACAGTCAAGAGGAAATAGAAGAATCACAACAGGAAGTGCTGGCAAGCTAAAAAAAACAAAAACAAACAAACATAAAATTATATTACCAGGCTCTTTTCTGAAAATCATATTTTTTCAGTGATATTTCGGATCAGTTGGATTACAAAATAATAATAATAATAATAATAATAATGATAGTGATAATGATAATGATAATAACAGTAATGATATTATTATTATAGATATAATAAACAAAAAAAATATCACGATCATAATTACGATCAGTCCCAAGGTATTCGAAAAATGAAGTATGTTAGGAATGGACACGAAGCTAAAAATAAACCCAACCAAAACATCCAGCACCCCTCCTATAGTTCCTGTTTACAAAACAGTTCTGAACTAATTCCAAACAAAGTTGAACATAGTGCCAATAAGTCGAAAAGTGAAATTGTAAGATCCTTCCTACCAACAGACATTTATACTTTTTATACAATTTACCAAAGGGGTATTTTATTCAGCTATTCAAAAACCAACAAGACTAACGACCTGCGTCGATAAATCCTTTCATTACCAACTGATACTCCGTTGGTTATTCTATCCTTGTAACCGTCAGGCTATTTCATTCATCTGTGCATGATTAAATAACAAGTGGTCAGCCATAAACAAAATAAAATATTCAAAGCGACACTCCTCAACGAATTTAGAAAAAAAATAAAGAAAAATAAACACGTGATATGAGAAAATGACACAAGGCACCGTATCCTGTCGATGCAAGAAACCTCAGCAAGAGATCTAAAAAGCGACATGACGTCAATTCTCGGACGCAGTAAAATAATTTCTCTGCGAGGTCACAGCTGATGCTGTCAAATGGGTGTCAGGGGAAGGATCAGTTGATGTCAAATATCCTTACAGTATGCAACCAGGAGGTAGGGTCTGTCGACTTTTCGTTATCTCGTTGCTCGGTCTTTAGCACGGCAGATACAGAATATGTGGACTTTTTCGAAAGCGGATAAAACAAAATTGTATTGAAACCTAACGGATTAGCTCTGGGGTAGAGATTTTGCGAGTTCCTTTAGGCTTTGTTTACCTAAACGGGTCGAGTTAAGTCGACGATATTGATGTCACGTCAGAAATAGCTACACTGGTTCATATTCAAATATGTATTAAAAAAAAAAAAAAAAACTGACTCATCCAAGTAACCTCCTGTCGCGTCCTTCGAATTCGCAGAAGTGTCAACATTGTGGAAGTAGACGCCCAACCAAATTTGATTTGACATGGCCCAGCTATGTACGGTCAATGATCGTGACCATCTCAATCGTGATGTGATCAACATCAAAATTCAAATACATGAAGCCCTGTGCAGAAAATTATTTAAGCATGACTCTTCAGTACGGTTACTGAACTGAGCACGATCAATCACATACGCCATAACTATCTCTCTCTATCCCTACTGTTCATTATTTAGAATATGACTAGTAATATATCAAATGCAGGACCCTCACGACTGTTGGCACAGGGATACCAGCGTATATTCTCGTTAATGTTCCGTGCGCACTCCGAATGCTCTCCGATTTTTTGGTCCAACGAAGGAAGAAAAGACACTAAATATCAACCCGCATTACGTTCACGTCACAATGCTCGTGCGCGCGCTCTTCGCACGAGACGCAAAGAACCCAATCAGAAACCCTCACTGCATTCAACGCTTCGCACCGGGCCGTGATTCTCTTACGATGCTATTTCGAAAATATTTTGTGCGTGCGTGGCGGTTCATATTCTGAGCGCATTCCAAATGCCCTCAGATTTTTTGTCGAACAAAGTACGAAAAAAATACGCCAAATTTCAACCCGAATAGTGCTCACGTCACAATAACTGAGGGCGCGTGCTTCACCCGAATTTCAAAGAATCCAATCAGAAAATCTTACTGCGTGGGGGAATTAATAACAGAAATGCATTTATTTTCATATTCACAAAATTACCTTTACATAAACTGGAAAAAATATTGGTATCAATTAATCAGGCCATTGCCCCTGGTCTCTCTGGCAGGAGACCCACGGCTCCCAAGTAACCGACAACAGCCACAGCACTGGACACTATTTCACTCTGGGAAGAAACATTGTATTGTTATCTGGGTATATATGCGGTACGGCAGTACAACATAAGGTATACTGTCTTCTTTGTGATCGTTTCACCTGGGGAAGGGGCAATTTGTTTCTGTGGCCAGCCTTATTCTGTGATTGTAATGACTTACTGTTGGATAATGACTTTAACGTAGTCGTGCAGGAGTGCTTCCTGCTTCTCTTGAGAGGATTTTTTTCTATGGGGTTAATGTCTGGAGGAGAGTGTTATGTTGTCGTTCTCTGAGTGATTCCTTAATGTGATCTGTGTGAATGTGTTTTTGTACGGATTTATGCTGCGGTGTTGATTAAAGGTTGTAGATGTTTGTGTAGCATGCTGCTGATCGTATTTGTGCGATGCAATGGGCTGGGTAAGCAGGGTCGAGGGATCTTCCAAAGTACTGCTCACCCATAATTTTCATGAGACTTTTTTGGGGGAGTATTTTGGCTTTTATGTGCAGGCGTTCTATTGAGGTGGCTTTGGAGACTTTTTTGGGGGAGTATTTTGGCTTTTATGTGCAGGCGTTCTATTGAGGTGGTTTTGGTGCACCTTGTTATTATTATCACTGGTTTATTTATCATGATTTGTAAGATGTTTTCCTAATTGTTGAAAAACTATGGTGTAGTGTCAAGTGTAATGCTTGATTTCATTTGTGTATTTTCTTACCGATTTTTACTGTCAGCTCCTTTATATGTGGACTGAAGTATCAAAAGTGAGGCCATGAATTTTTTATTTCTTTTCCAATGGAAGTATTTGGCAATTTGTCTTTACTGTTGGACATTCCTTTGATTCATCCGTGCAGTGTCTGCATGAGGCCCTTCTTACACGATAAGGAAGGTAACAAGAGAATGGATGGAGGGACACTACGGTATCCCGTCGACACCCTGTCCACGAGGAGGTGCGACCCCGAGGACCAGTACCTGGTCTCCAGATCAAGTGCAGAGTATTGTTATGCTCTCAGTAACGCGCAACCGCACGCCAGTTACTATTCAGCTTTTTTATGGAAGACCTAGTCAATTCCGCAAGCCAGTTGAAGTTTTCATTTGTCGATGTAAATGAACGAGAATAAAAATATTCTGGGTGTATTTATATGTCCATATTCAGGTATAAATACATCTTCATATTTATTGAATCATGTATCACTGCCCTACACATCAACTCTACGGACTATTGATGTGTGTCCAATAACGTATAACTACACGCCAGTATTAGTATTCTGCTTCCAAATGGAAGTTTCCCTCAATTTCACAAGCTAAAGTTTTCATTTATAATTTTAAATGTATGTATATATATATACAGCTCCTCTCCTTTAAAACTGATCTTCAAGCTGTCAGTTTCTCTCCTTCCACATGTTATCATATCACTTTTACCTAAATTTACTTTCAGCTTCCTCCGCTCACATATCATTCTCATGTCCAAACTACACACACCCCTGACTCGGAAAAACGCAGTGTCATCCGCAAACAGCAACTGACTTACCACTCACCAGCTCCAAAGCCCTCCCATCACAATAGTGTTTATGGTACTGATAAAAACAACAACAACAACAACAACAATGGGATATAGAATATTCTATTAACGCTTCCAGAACAACCATTATGCAGAGGCAGGCTTATAATGGAACGCTGGAAATGGAAGTCATTACATATATTACGGTAGATGAGAATGATGAAAATAGGACCTTTCAGATTTAATGTAAAATCAAATACGTTATGGTTGAAGAACAATTTCCACTCGCGTAAGAATGCTGATGACTTAACTTGTGCTATCCTGCCTATCTATTAAAGACTCTCCTTAAAGCCTTTACCATCTTTTTAATAAGACAGTGTCCTCCAGGAGTTATTTCTCGTCGACGAAATACATGGGGAAGTGATCAGCTTGCCAGGCTGACTAGATCTGCAGATTTATCGATGGGAAAGGTAAGGTGATCACGCCAGGAGCCGCTTAGCTGCGACCCAAGTCGTTACTTTCATGTGCTCGGACGTCATTGGCCAAGTCGGGTAGTCACTGGTAGCAGCTGGGATCGAACACAGGGCAGAAGTCGTGCGAAGCGAGAACGAAACCGGCCCGCTCACTGTTGAGGCAGATCTATTTAAGATATGGATAACACGATATCGACAAAAAATCACTTTACTTAAAGTAATAAGGCGCATAAACCTCACACAACGCTCACTGCCAAACAGTGAACAACGACGCAGAAAGTGTCGCAGCGAAAGGGCAAATACGACTCTTCTCACAAATTAAACGAACCACGTTATGTCACATTCTCTGTGTACTAAACAGGTGCAAAAGAAAATAATATCGAGAAACGAGAGTGAACATCAAAATGCCTCCCCTCCTCCTCCTCCACCTCCTCCCTCATGTCCCATCGGCCCGCGCTGGTACCTTCCTGCTGCCGTGGTCGGCTGGGAGCCCCGTGGCTATCATGGATCGTCACACAAGACTTCGATTACTGAACATCCGTTCAGTGAAGTGCCATCTCCCGGCCATGATGGACCTGCTGCCGATCAGGCAGGACGATGCCAGACAACCATGGAACCCAAACTTTGGGCCTCAAGGCTTCACTTTCTCTGTGTGTGTGTGTGTATCTACGTATGTATATTTGTGTGTGTGTACGTGTGTGTATGTGTGTGTACGCGCACACGTTTAGCTACCTGTATTGTGTGCGTTTAGCGAGGGCACATGTGAGCGTGCTCATGACACGTTTACAGGCATATGGACATTTGTTGTGTGTATGTTTATACGTATCTGTGTTTATCAAGTGACAGGGCCTTCTGGTCACTATTACAGTTAAGCTTGGATTCGTAGTCTATTGTAAGTGTACATTATTACAAATAGAAATAGACGGGGATGGGGGGTGGGGAGAAAGACCTAATCTATAGGGTCAAAATATCCCGACGCCCCGTCTTTTTTGTTTGTTTATTATACAGTATTCCGTCCTCCTACGTTTTCATTATGAATAGTTCGAACGCCTTTCCGATAACCAGTCATTCGTTTCTCTATGATCTATTCGATAAATTAACTTCCCGTCCGTTTATTTATTCATTTTACATTCATAACTCCGGTTTGAAGTCTGTTGGATTGAATTGTCAATAAACTTTCCCACCTCGGTATGAGTGTGAACAGTCTCCACTCCACCTTTCTTGCACTGTTGTTTTATCCCCTTTTCCAGTCTACGTTGTCTAAACTTGCACGGCTGGCGCCCAGCTTGTGGACCTTGTAACATTCATCCAATTTTTTTTTTTTATCCGAACGGTCGCTTTAAATACGACTTTTTACAAAACTGTTTTACGAGTTTTCATCACCCGAGTGTGTTAAGGCAATCTTAATGGCTCACGTTGTTTACATTTTTCCATTAGTTCATGTCAACATTACAGTGTGTGCGTGGGTGTTTTGTGTGTGCGCGTTAGTATGTTATTGTTTTGGATTAATTTTCGGTGCTCCTATCCTTGCAAATCTCACTTCGTCATCATATAGTGTGACTGTGTGCGTGTGTGAGCGCGCGTGCGTGCGCGCACGGTACTGTTGTGTGCGCTTGTCGTGACTACTATTGTATAGTCATCACTGCTGCACATCTTAAACCCTCACTTGGGACCCTGCCACAGGAACGAATAACAGAAAAAGTTTTAGGTATGCGTGCGCGCACGCACGCACACTCTCACACACACCACTATGTATGTAAATGAATGTATGTGTGTGTGTGTGTATGTGCACACTCGCAGTATCTTCACACCCACATACGCATCCATGTGCACTCACTTACAACCATACACATACGTGCACACACAAAATGTACAAGGTTAACTCTATATATCAAGAGAAGGGATATAGTGGTTCAGGGCATGCATATTGTGTGCATAATTGTGTGTGTGTGTGTGTGTGTGTGTGTGTGTGTGTGCGCGCGCGCGTGTGTGAATACGTGCACATCCCGTCACGTCCGTACCACTGCCGCTTCCACTGACGCTGCGTGCGATGTTGCCAAGTATCCTATTGATTTCCTTTTCCGTGTAGGTAGCAGGAGCTGGAGTAAAAGCAGCAGCAGCACAGCTTGGGTGGCGGTGGGTCGTTGATTCATCTCATCGGACAGTGTGGGTCATGGAAGGACCACTGTAAGGCCAGGGGCGTCCCGCTCCTGCCGAAGCAAAGCTCAATCATGTGGGCGGCCGTATGGCTTGGCACGAATTGCACGGGGTGTTTATTGATATTCTAAAAACATATATCTACAATATCTTTACATAAAGTTAATTCAATGTTTTTCTCATCAATGTTAGTATATATACAACCCCACTTCTGCAGGCTCCTATGTTACACAGGGCATCGAGTGGCTGGATGGAGACCCGTTCCTTTGTCTGCCTGCTTCCCCGCCGCGGTGTCCGCCATCGTTGAGCCGCGTGGCAAAACAGTTCAAGACGTCCTCCAAGCCACTGGTGTCCAAGGGCGAGCACTATGTCCGCCGTTGCCTACTTGTTGCACCGCAATGCACTCCGTGATGGGCATTTTAGCAAATGTAAGAAATGGCATGTAGGAATGAGAAGGAAACGTGACGAAACATGGCAACGCCGCAACCTTCTGTGTCGCCTGCTGGTCGTCGAAACTCAGGTTTTCAGGACCAACGTCGCTGCTTGGCGAGAGCTGAGCGTATCCTGCTATGAACTTCTTTAGAGGAGAAATAATTTCGGTCCCCATGCTCGTATACTAATGCTACATGCATTAGATGCCTTTCACACATACTTTGACAATCAATAATGGTAGCGCGAAATTTATCCTCTAACTAGGAGCATGCAATAAGGGCGAGGTCTCGTTCGAAATTAACGAGACCTCGGCCTTATGTACGAGGGGGAACGCCTCAATTAGCTAACATTTAGTACGTCAAACTTGGGAACTCCGTGTGAAGACATCTTTATGGCAATGTAATTCCGCTATTAAGTAATCAGCAGTGTTGGCCTGGGATGACCATTGCAGAGGTGGCTGTGGAGGACGAAGGCAGGAGTGACAGTAGTACTTTGCAATCAAACCTAGACACGGGCTGCTGCTGCTGCTGCTTATGTTTGTGCGTGTGTTCGTTCGTGAGAGTTCCCTCTCTCCCTCCCAACGGAAAATTCTGAAAATGCGTCAAGCAAAATTTCCTTAATACTTTCGAATTTCCATTTCCTACCGCTGGATTTATGATGTGCAGAAGCTCTTGTTTGTGCAGAGGTAAAAATTGTACTGATCTACCCAAAGGGACATGACAAATCTGAACATAAGGATGATAGGAGGTACGTTCGGAAGAGGAGCCCTTCTGCAAGTATTCATTGACCCGAGACGAACGCAAATCGGGGTCATTTCATGTCAGGGACTGTGAATGGCGGCAGTGGCACCACCCACACCCTGGACACTCGCTTAGGAGGCCGAGTAAGTCTCCAACAGACACAAAGGGTGCAGCTAGTAGGTGACGCGGATGGCCACGAGAAGCAGCGCACACACACACACACGCACCGTCCGCCCCGCTCGGCCGATGCCATGATGCCTTTGAGTGATCAACGATTTTTCGTTAATTTCTCTGCATATTCCATAACGTGTAGGCGATGCATCAGAATACTTAGTTTGGGATACATGATTTGAGTAAAAGTTAATTCTTAATCAGGTCTCTATGTGCGACGGGAAGAAATGAGAGAAACTTCGGAGCTTGCCAATGCGACAACGGCTGAGCCGAGGCAGAGCCTGAAGCAACCTCACCCTCAGTACACACATACACATGCTGTTTGAGCTATATTTCTTGGACACAAACTAAAATCTATAATATATTCAAAATGCAAAAACAATAGGAAGATAAAAGTGGATATATGGGTATGCATTAAAATGGAATATGACAATTTTAATATAAAATGTATATATATATATATAAAGTACTACTCTTTCCAAATGTGTTTTCGTAAAACTCGGTGAATCCCTCATTCAACACTGGGTTATGTGTTAATCATGCTTTAAACATGAGTTTACCTACGTGAATATGGACATACGTTACATAAAGTTGTGTCGGCCACTGTAATGGAACACGTTTTAGACTTCATGAATCAAGACATGCATTTGCAGGATTTCAAACAAAGTCAATTCTACTAGTTTGCACATTTATGCAAATATGAGTTGAACTATTATGGTAGCTAGCAATTAAAACCCATTTCTGCAGAAAGATACTATTATACCAAACAGCAATGTGAAATGATATTGATGTTGAAACATCACGCTGACATAAAGCGTATCATAATATTGACGTGACCACATATTGCCGTTTTTCAGCCACCGTGAGCATTAACGCATTAAGTGCAATAGATTCATCATTACGTGGAAACAGCAAATGGAGCTTGCAATGAAAGTCTCAACCACGCGATAGGTTGTGTATGTAGGTGCGTGTGTACGTGTGTTCGTTCGTGTGTGTGCGGGCAAGTTCCTTACGCAAGTCCATTTACGATGCAGCACGTTATCAGTTACAGTTCATTGTACCATCGCCACCGGCGCCAGTTAAGAAAGATTACTAATATGCTCGATGTCCATTAGTATGACAGCTGAGAGCACTTTAGGGGAGGTACAGTCTTTCGATGTCCACAGCAAATCCCTAGCGGGAGTGGATGCAGAAGTGAAAATTTACTCGACTTTGATAATATCTTTTCATGCTCACGTACTACAGGAAATAAAATCTCTGGTTGTTGCAGCTTTGCGCGTGACTAATTGCATGTGCACACATACACAACCATGGAAATATGCATTTGTTTGTGTGCGTGTATGTGTGTGTGTGTGTGCGTGTGCGTGTGTGTGTGTGCGCGCGTGTGTGTATGACATTCGTGTGCACGCTTCATGAACGAAAGATTGTTCTCAAAACACTTCTGGATGTGAGCAGGAATATTCATGAATATATTTCAGCATGTAGACATAAGGACTACACACACACATATACACACATGTGTATATATATATTCAACATGAACTACACACTAGACACACACACACACACATGTATATACATATGTGTGCGTGGTGTGTGTGTGTGTGTGTGTATCTATATACTAAGGTTTTTATCCCCCTTACATGGGGGTAGCCAAATCAATAGGCAAATACCCACTCTCACCCATTCTACTTCCATCTACCATCCCTTCCCACCTCTTTTCTTAGCTCCTCATGGATGACGGGTCATCCCTGTATCCCATCCACTTCCCTGGGTCAGAAGCAATGCAGCAAGACACAGCACAACCACAACAAGGCCGTTTCACTTAACCGGCGACACCCCCTCCCTTCCTCCCTCTCAGCCCCTCATGGATGACGGGTCATCCTTGTATCCCGCCCACTTCTCTGGGTCAGAAGCAATGCAGCAAGACACAGCACAGCGACAACCCTTCTCCCTCTCCTTCCCCTTACGCAAAAAAAAAAAAAAAAAAAAAAATGGAAGTCGGGGAGGAATCCCTTCGGGCTGCGTCAAAATATCAACTTCATACCCACTACCCACCCCATCCTCCACACTTTCTCCTTCTGACATCACTTCAATGTCTCAAAGTGCAGTGTGTTAAACGTAGGTTTACATAACCCAGTAAGCAGGTACCTTAGATAACTCCTTTTTAGAGAACCAAACACCTCCCAGCGTGAAAAATTGTAGTATGCCTGAGCCTTGTAAGAGGCAGTAGAAAAGGGTTGGTCGGGACAATCAGGTGGTAGCTGCCAAGCCCTGTAAGAGGCTGGTAGAAAAGAGGGGTAGACGACGGGTTGTTGAATTTTATAGGTAGGCTGTTTGTAAATATCAGCCCAAGCGAGCTGCCCGAGTCCGCATTGTGTAGGGAATAAAATAGCTGTGCTCAGGGGCTCTAAAATATATTTACATATTGCTGAAATGACATTCCTTTGTAATCTGAGAATTATGCACTCAAAATTATTCTAAGTAAACAATATCGTCGTATATACTTGTAACAACGAATCTGACTAGTGAAAGGGTGAAGGAGAAAATTCAATTGGTTCACAAATGTAAGATTATGCCCTTTGGGGAGGACTTTAAATATAAAGTTAAAGATCATTGGACTAAGGGAATGACTACGTCACTGCAAAGCTCACGTACGGTCTTGTATACGTGCTCTCGGGGGAGTGCGCTGTGTACTGGAATTAAGAGAAGAAAGATATAGAAAACCATAGAATATCATTCTCCTGGACAGAAAATAACTAAAAGAAGTGAGTTTCCATATCCACAAGCGAGGGCTGACAGTGACGACTGTAGAAAAGGACTTGGGAGTTCTAGTGAGTCCTGACCTTAATTCCAGGAAACATTGTATTAGCGCCAGAGAAGTAGCTAAGAGAGCATTAGGTTTCATTGCTATAATGTGCAGAGGTAGTTATCATACTCTATCTGGCGTTTGACTCATCCTTGAATACGCGATACTTTTTTGGTCTCCGTCCAATGGAGTTAATTTGATTAGAATCAATACAAAGGAGAATGACCATAATTATACACGGGCTCAGAAATTTACCCTATGAGGTCAGGTTTAGGCACCTTAATTTACACTCTGGAAAGACGCAGAGTGCGGGGGTGATCAAATAGAGGTGTTCAAGTGGATCAAGGGTTTTAACAAGAGGGATGCAGACAAGGTCATCCTACTAAGACAACAGGGCAGGACTCGCTGTAATAGATCTATATTGGGCAATCATAACTATATAAGAACGAAATACGCAAGAACTGGTTTAGCAATAGAGTGGTGAGCGATTGGAATATACTTAGTAATCTTGTAGTGAACGCTGAATACATTGGTTGTTTTAAGAAAGGGTTAAACAGCTCTATGGGTGGGGGCGATACGTCGTAATGGGCATGGAACTGCCTAATGTAGGCCTTATGCTCTCTTGCATTATCTTTCATTCTTATGTTGTCACAGTATCATCTATACACAGCCATTCTCCACTCCTATCTCGGTCGCCCCCTCATTTTATACATACATACATACATATATATATATATATATATATATATATATATATACTGTATATATATATATGTATGTATGTATACCAAGGGCTTTTCCCCCTTACAAGGTAGGTAGCCAGGTCAAAAGGCAAACCCATTCCCACCCACTTCATTCCCACCTATTCCACATACATCCACCACCTCTTCTCCCCTCTCATCTTAGCTCCTCATGGATGACGGGTCATTCCTGTATCCCGTCTACTTCCCAGGGTCAGGAACAATGCAGCAAGACACAGCACATCCACAGCAAGACCGCTTCACTTAATTGGTGACCTCTCCGTCCCCTTAACGCAGAAAAAAGAGAAAACGGGGAGAAACCCCTTCGAGCTGCGTCAAAATATCATTCACATACTCAGTCCCTACCCACCCATCCCACACCCTTTCTATTCATTGCATCATAGTATCATCTGTACACAACCATTCTCCACTCACCCCTATCTCCTGCCTGCTCCCTTCCTTGCTCAACAGACCTTCCCCTCTTGCTCAGTGCCCATTTCACCCTGTCCATCTCATCCTCGGTCGTCCCCGCAATTTTTATATATATATATATATATATATATATATATATATATATATATATGTGTGTGTGTATGTATATATATATATATATATATATATATATATATATATATATATATATATATATATATATATATATGATTGGGAAGAGTGGTGTAGGGAAATTCCAGGATGGGGCAGATGCACTTTATTCTCTCACGTTTCGACAGTCTTCAGATAGAAAATGATAATGGCAAGCGGTTCATCTAGCATACCGTCTCGGAACAGAGGTCGCAGATTGGTCCGTACGGGCCCCTGCGATAATTTTTTTTTGGCTAAGGCGCGTGTTAAGTTTACAAACCCTTCTCTACGATTGGCTGTTTCTGCTGAGTTGATGTAAGGTGCCTCTATGATTTTCCTTACCATCTCTTCCATACCAGCGTGTAGTGTTTCTACCCAGCTGGTTAAATGACCGGGGTTCGTAGCGTGTGTTACTAATGTGCTTGACGTTCTGTGGTGTCGTATGTCGTCTCGTGTTCACAGATTCTTTTTCAGATTCCTCGTGATATTTCGCCAAAGTAAGCCGCGTCGTACTCGACAAAGAGAATCTGTAGAGTTTATGTAGACCACGTCATGCTAATGATTGGTACACGGCATAATGCCGTGACGAAAAAAGACCCCCTCTGTACGGTAGGCCATTGTTTTTCATCATGGCATTATGCCGGGGCACTCACCCGGCATAATACCGTGACGAGCACTGTATGTATGTATGTATGTATCTATATATATATATATATATATATATATATATATATATATATATATATATATATATATTGCCACGCCCTTGCGTGAATAAAATGTATGTTTAGTTATTTTATGAAGATTCACGTGATCCATTGTAGATATTATGTACATCTGTTTTTTAGTGAAGAATATTTTCTTTGAGTACGTACTTGTCTTCATTTGTTGCTATGCACCTCTAATCGTTACTCTAATGACGTCACCCACCCAAAACATAAATCCCTTACCGACTGTCAAATGGATGCGCTCGCTCACTGGCCAGAGCTCAAACTACCTTACGTTTTGGTGTGAAAAATTACGTTTCTATACTATTTCCATTATCTCGTGACCCACAAGGTGTTATCTGCTGTGTTGTTACGTACTGAATCAAAACATTCAGCATATACCGGAAGCTGTCCACTACCCCGAGTATGTTAACATGGAATATTCTAAATGCATATTGATTTTTTCATAAATGGTAGGTGATATGAGTAATCTTTATACATATAAAGAAAAGAAGAGACTTATTAAACGATGTGGTATCTCAGGTCAGGCGACCATGCCCCGGCTCCCGACCTAGGGATTTCAGTGGGGTTTGGGGGGAAGGTAGTAATTACATGGAGAAGCTGAGTGCGGGTCTTTAGGCCGCTTGCAGTCTCTTTAATTACACCGGTCATACATGCAATTATAAAGAAACGGTGTCTCCCCCGTTTTCTTTGGAGATGGTTTGGACGTGGCAATGCTGCTGGTTTTGCCGGTCACATCCTATGGGTCACCAGATAATGGAAGTATAGCTACTCGCAGATTGTATAAGCGGATCGGCCGAGAGAGAACAGAGACGATAAATTACACGGACAAAGACCATGAAGAGGAGTGACAATTAGAGACAAGTAGAGAAGTTGTGATACACCCATGGTTCACCTGAATACTACGTGAATTTCTCTACTCAGTCATTACAAATCAAATAAACAGTCCCTCGGACCTCTTATCACCAATAGACCCGTGAGTGGCAATACCTACGCTAAGCTGCGAGCCTTCGCCAAGCGATTTATATCGGACATCTCACAGAGTACCAAACGAAGAAAGCTAAATACGTCTTTCTGCTCTCACTCTCTCTCTGTCAGTTCCAAACTACAGAAAACTAGTCGATCTCCGAAGTATTACTCTACTATCAGTGGTTATCGCGCATCTGTCTTTGAAACTACATAATTCTGAGAAGACCCAACTTCCTGCGTACGAATCCTGAGCTAACTGGGTAACGGTTTTAATATCCATTTATGGTTATATGAAATTGGTCATATTTTTCATCGTTTGATAAGATTTCAAATCTACATGTCATTATGGTTTACTCCGTGCATTTCTAAGCTTATTTACATGTTTCTGTGTCCCATGTTTGTCGTATGTGTTTTTGTAATTCTAAAATAATAAATAACTTTAACGAAGAGTTTGATTACCATACCTAACATTCTCTGAACCCCTTGTGCGAGCTGCCAAAGGTCACACAAGCATTCTGTTGATATTTTTTCTGTGTCGCGATATAGCCTAGCCCTTAGGTTGGTCGTGATATATATAAATATATATATACATATATACATATATATATATATATATATATATATATATATATATATATATATGTGTGTGTGTGTGTGTGTGTGTGTGTGTGTGTGTGTGTGTGTGTGTGTGTGTGTGTGTGTGTGTGTGTGTGTGTGTGTGTGTCAAAGGCCCTGTCCCCCTTAGAAAGGCTAATTCAAACCACACGTCCAAATCACACAGAACTAAATCCCATTCAACCGCCCCTCCAGTCTCAGCACCTCGTGGAAAGGTCCCCCTGTCCCCCGTCAAATTGTTTGGGCTCAAGCAATGAAGGTAGGCACAGCTCTTCCGTAACAGTGCCCTACAGCCAGAGCTGGTTGATCCTTACCACTTAATTGTATGGCGTTTCATCCAGTCACAATTTTCAGAATCAGACCCGAAGAACATCTTTTCAGTTTGTGCCATTCATTTCTCTATTCATTCCTATGTTTGCTCACCCGTTTCCCTGCTCAACAGACTTCCATGTGCATCCAAAGCCCTCTTCACCCATTCCATCCACCTCATTCTCGGTCTTCCTCTCGTGCTTATTCCATCCACTTTTGCTTTATATGATAGTGTCATGCATTATCAAACCACCTCAGCACTGATCTACCCTATCTGACAGTTCCCTTCCCACCCTTTTTTGTATGCCTACCTCCACGTTTCTCACTCTGTCCATTCTTGCAACACTTATCATTCTTCTCAAACATTTCACCTCAAAAACATTCATTCTCCTCTGCCTCCTTTTAAATTTCTGCTTCATACTTCATTATAATTTTCACTCTACTCAAGCATTTACTTCCCCTCAGTCACATTTACACCAGTTGATAATTTCAAATAAATACCTGCGCTGTGCAAAATTTATTTGTGAATCTTCCATGGAAATTATTCAAACATTTTATGGCCTATAAAAATAAGCCATTGAACCATTTCGTTGTACTCAAGCATTTACTTCCCTCAGTCACATTTACACCAGTTGATAATTTCAAATAAATATCTGCGTTGTGCAAAATTTATTTGTGAATCTTCCATGGAAATTATTCACACATTTTATGGCCTATATAAATAAGTCACTGAACCATTTCGTTGTATCCAAAATTATGGTGGTGCTCTTCGGTTTTGAAAGGTTGAGAAAAGCCCTTCCTCCAAGCCATCCCACCTTCCTCTGATTGAAGGATTCCACCTGAGACACATCCTCTGGTAGGGGATGAATGTATTCATAATGAACACTTGCTACACAACATGAAGACCGATGACTAGATTCAAGTTAAATGAAAATCCATGTGAACAAGTTGTATAGACACGGTAATGGAAACATGGACTGGAGGTGAATTTTTTATTCCTGACGTTTCGTCTATCGACTTTCTCAAAGGAATGAGCATACAGATTCAAGTTACTTTCCCATGAATTTGGTAGGATCACCAAACTGGGATTTACCGTTCTTCTATGGAATACAACCAGTGGGCATACCCGAGATAAGTGCAAGTGTTACATGAGCAGCTAGCACATAAGAACATAACATAAGAACATAAGAATGAAGGAGACTGCAAGAGACCATAAGGCCTACACTAGCCAGCTCCGTATCCATCACCACCTGTCATCCCCATCCATAAAGTTGTCTAATCGTTTCTTAAAACATTTCTTAAGGAGAGTGTTTTGATATTACTATGGCATACAGGAGAGTTTATCTCCTTCACTTTACTGGATCTCTTCGGGACTTAGAGTTCCGTAAAATACGACCCCAACTAAATGTGATACTATAGCCCAGGGTCTACGGCACTCGACTGCAGAGTCATATGACTTCATCTCCTCTCCAAAGAGGTCGGGAACCCCCCACCCACCCACCCCCAGGACTCCCTGGTTCTGGAGACAAACGGTGAGGATGTCCCGAGTAATGGGTCCCAGGTTCAGGCAGGCCTCGCCCCAAAGACTTCTTCATTTTAACGGAAATGGGGACGGCTGGCTGAGACTTGGGAGTCTGACCAGCCCTGCCCGGAAGCTCTCTAACAGACACGCACACGTCTTCAATGCACCTGCCACACTTCTTGTATATACCAATCTATACATTATTTAAAAGGTGTGTTTATAGCTAGTAACAACAGAATTATGTGTGTTTATAGATTTACAATGAAATCTAGCCAGATTAAATACTTCTTCAATAAGTAACATTTTGCAGATTCATTTTCAATGGTCTCCTCTCATTTCCCCGTTACTTCCATATTCTAGTGCAAGAGTGGGGAACCAGTGGCACGCGTGCCAAACGTGGCACGCCATCGAATTTTCTCTGACACGTGAAACCCGGGCTCACATAAGAAAATAATGATGTAAATCGTATTCCTTTTGTTGCTGATTTTTGTATTTCAATTCAACAGAATGTGACTTGATCGACTGCACACACACACACACACACACACACACACACACACACACACACACACACACACACACACACACACACATATATATATATATATATATATATATATATATATATATATATATATTACAGGTGAAAAATGTAATCACACATTTGTCAATCACGTAGAAACCACTGTTGGAGTAGAAAAGACTGGAAACGGGGAATCTATATATTTCGATTGCAAACTGCAATCCTCTTCAGTAGATACAATTCAGAGAGAGAGTGTGTTACTTAAGTAGCAATCTTGACATAAGAAGGGGGGACATGGGATGAGGTCGCTACCCTCGGCTCGCTCCGTATGTGAGGTCAGGAGGTAAATGTGTTTTTAGTAAGTTAGAGATGAAAAGTCCGGACATTATATCCGGGGACCATTGCCCCTTTGAAATATTCATATTGGGCTGATATTCAATAATGGTAGATTCTATCATTTTTCTCCTGAACTCACACTTAGATTTATAAATAAGCTCAGCTTTGTCCCAATCTTAACAATGATTAAATTGCTCAACATGTTGGAACACAGCTGAGCTCTCTTGTCCATATCTAATGGAACGTTTATGTTCTATCATCCTTGTGTTCAAATTCCTTCCAGTCTGTCCGATGTAAACGAATTTACAACCTTTACATGGAATTGAATATACCCCTTGGCTCTGCTCTTCTTTTAACCTTTGGTGGACATTTACCACCTTTTTATTAATGGTGTTAGGGTAATAATTAATCAAATTTAATTTGTCTTTGGGAAGAAACTTGGTTGAAGGAAGGAATGATTCAGAAAAGGGAACGATTAAAGAGCTCTTGTCCAATGAAAAATTAGAGGAAGTGGGGGTGGTGTTGAAAAAATTGGATCTCGCTCGGCTGAGGGCTTTAACCAAGAACCAATCCGGGTAAGCTAAATTATTAAGTTGAGATTTTATGATGTTTAGTTCTCCTTCAAGAAACTGGGGGCTGCAAATTCTAAGGGCTCGAAGGAATAGTCCTGAAGCGACGCTACTTTTTACTTTGTCTGGGTGACTGCTGAAAAAATGAAGATAACTACCAGAATGGGTTTCTTTTCTATAGACGGTAAAAGCAAGCTTGTCTCCGTCACGAACAATGAGGACATCTAAAAAGGGTAGCTTACTTAGTTCTTCCCATTCAACTTTAAACTTAATGTTGGAGGCCAACGAACTTAAATTAGCAAAGAAGTTACCTTTTTTGGCTGCAACCCTAAATCCACTCTTAGCCTGGAGTCGCGACCCTAATTGTAATAATGAATTCAACCATTTCATGTTATATTTCTACGTACTTGCATAATGTTTATAAACTTTCGTTTTTATAGTTCAATTTATATTTACTAGCAGAATTTGAAACTTGAATGAATTTTTTTTTTTAAAGACCCTCTGGCGACCCTCAAAAACACCCTCGCGACCCTAGTTTGGGTCGCGACCCTGGGGTTGGGAACCACTGCTTTAAACTGAACACCTGATTCACCGTTTTCTTTTCTGAAATACTCTTTGTGACTCGTTCCCTCTTGGGCGTGATGGCGTCGTAACTGCTCCCACCACTTGTAATTAACTGCTCTTTGCTGGCAATTCCGTTATCGTTATCCTTTTCAAATCTGTGAAGCAATGCTGGACTATTTTCGCTCTTGAATGGTGTTGGTCTGTCTTAGCTGGTTTTCAACAAGAACAACTACACCACTATGAGATCTTTTCCAATTCCTAATCCAAATTCGCCCAATCCACATTTCCACAGTTGAAATAAACAAGGATATTCAGTAATATAATTATTAGCCCTCAATGGAGCTTCGAAGCATGTTTTTGTATTTAAGTGTGTTTCGTGGTTTTATATTTGGTAATATAGACTGTAGCCTACTTGGGGGCATATTTCTTTAAAATTACACTGAAATAAGTGGATACTATTTACGAGTATCATGACGTATTGGGCCAACTATTGTCTCAGCTCTAAGATTAACACATTCTCTCTTTCCTAATTTGTTGTAACCACGGAAGTTTGGATAATGACCTTGATTTTGTATTTGCTGAAAATATATTTTTCTTCCGGACATCTCAACTTGTCTTCTGACTTCATCGTTACATTCCCTTACTCTCTAATACCTGAGTTTTTTTTCTTTCTTTTTCCAATGTTTTTTTTCTTTATCCTCTCTTCACTCTCCTGTCTCACGCTTTCTCTGTATACACAGAACCACTCTAAAGGGGCATTTAGACGGTCAAACGGTTTGACAAACCCGGTTTGTCAAACAAGTGTTTGAAGTGATGTTTGACCGTGTGAATAGGGTATTTGGTCGTCAAACACGTTTATCGAAGGTGTTTGACGACCAAATACCCCATTCACACGGTCAAACATCACTTCAAACACTTGTCTGACAAACCGGGTTTGTCAAACCGTTTGGCCGTCTAAATGCCCCTTGATATACACACATCCTATACATAATCGATCACACACTCGCACTCCCTTACCTATCCACCCATTCATACACCAATCCATACTTCTGTACCCATTCGCTCATAAAAAACGACGTGCACACAAGCATGTCATTAGAGAACCAGACTCACTAGCACGCACACACGTCCACTTATACGATCACGCACGCACACACACACACACACACACACACACACACACACACACACACACACACACACACACACACACACACACTCCCTGAAGAGTAGATTAATGAAAACAGTGGTGGGAGATAGTAAGCCAAACTGAAGGGACGTATGTTGTAGTGGTCTATGCAAGAGATAATCAAAAAGATAAAATTCTGAAGAACGTTAACCAAGACACTTCAAACCCTAACTGAAGAAATGCAAAGACTTAATACATTGCAACAGCCAACACAGGAAGGCGAAGTGGTGGTATGAAAATAACATTCAGAACAATGAAAGGAGTGGACATCATTGACAAGGAAAGACCTCCTATAGTGTGTGACGAAAATAAAAGAAGACACGGAAAAACGTGTTTCAGGGATGAAACTAAATTACAGCTTTTTCATAGAGGTGCGCAAATCCATGGAAGAATATGGAAGAAGAGGAGGAAGAGGAGGAGGAAGAAAAACAATACAGTCAGACGTCATAGGCGAAAGCACAGACGGGCACCATTTTCTCTTACCTTGTGTATTACAATTACGTAAATACGTTTTTCTATTATGAATTCTACTTTTGCTCAGTCCATTTTTATTTCCTTGGTGCATATAATATTCGCGTTCATGCTAATTTATATACGTTCAATAAGCGATCCTGCTTAACCAGTGCTATCGCATAAAATTTAATTTCTTTTTTCGCGTTTTCATTTCTGCTTTTAATTTTCACTCTCCCCATTTTCAGTAAAACATTTATGAAATACGATCAGTTCTCCTATTTACTCTAATAATTACATTTTCTTGTCAATAAGAATCACATTACGATGATTGTGTATGTTAATGTGTGTGCGTGTGTGATTCACCTTGGTCTTTGGATCACGTGTTGGACTCGTGATCAACAGCTATTTCCCTCCCGGAAGAGAGCTCAGAGCTCGTATGACCGATCTATGGGTAATGCTTTGACCTTACACGCACACACACACCCAACTCCCCGCCCACGAGAGCTGGAGTAACGACTCGAAGCACAACTGTACAGAAATTATTTTCAGTCCTGGGCAGGATTCGAACCCGGACCGCCGTAGTGATAGTCTGGGACTCTACCAACCGCGCCACCGAGTGTAGGTGTGCACGTGCGCGTATGTGTAATAATAAATAATAAATTATAATAATATTAATCTACCTACCTACATCTATATACCAGAGGTTTTCCCCCTTACTAGTGAGATAGCCAAATCAAAGGCACGTACATACTCCCACCCATTCCACTCCCATCCACCACCCCTACCCTTCATCTCCTCTTAGCTCCTCGTGGATGACGGGTCATCTCTGTTTCCCGCCCACTGCCTTTGTTCAGAAGCAATGCAGCAAGACACAGCACATCCACAGCGAGGCCGCTTCACTAAATCGGCGACCCCCTTCCCCCTCTCAGTCCCTTCATGAAGAATAAGAGAAAGCGGGGAGAAATACCTTCGGGCTGCGTCAAAATATCATTCACACATATACACCCCCTACCCCCCTCCCCCTCCCTCACCCTTCCTTGCATCACAGTATCATCTATACACACTCACTCTCCATTCATCCCTATCTCCTGCCTTCTCCCTTCCTTCCTCGACAGATATTCCCCTCCTCATCGTCCCCTTCACATTATCCACCCATCTCATCCTCGGTCGTCCCCTCAAGTTCACTCCTCCACCTCTGCCTTCCACACTTCTTTTACTAATCTTTCTTCACTCATTCTTTCCATGTGTCCAAACCATCCCAATACCCTTTCATCAGCCCTATCTGTCATCTCCTTTCCCACTCCCTCTCTCCTTCCTTCTCACCTCCTCGTTTCTCATTCTATCCAACCTAATAACCCCTACCCTGCTTCTCAGACATTTAATCTCAAACGCATTCAAACTTTTCCTCTTTGCCTCTCTTAAATCCCATGTCTCTGCCCCATACAACGCCGTCGGGATAATCACACCTTTACACAATCTCCTCTTTGCATCCACCCCCAGATGACTATTTCTCATGATACTTTTTAATCCCCATGGCATTTCCTTGTTTCTCTCAGTCTACAAATTACCTCCACCTCCACTCCTCCCTTTCCTGCTACATGCGACTCTAAATACCTAAAGCGATCGATTTCTTCCACCTCCTCTCCTTTGAGACTTCCAGCTCGCTGCCATCTTCTACCCGTGTACATCTCACATCTTGTTTTTACCCACATTTACCTTCAATTTTCTCCTATTCCATCATCAAACCCCATCACTAACTTCCTTATTACCCCCGCCGACCCTTCCACAAGCGCAGTGTCGTCACCAAACAGCAACTGGCTCACCTCCCACTTCTCTCCGTTTTCTTTAACGATCTCCAGTCCCCTGCCCATTACCCTCGCCTTTACCTCCCGCACCATCTCATCCATGTACATATTGAACAACCATGGCGACATGACACATCTCTGACACAATCCCACCTTTACCTCAAACCACTTGCTCTCTCCACTTCTCATTCCAACACATGTTTTCCTCTCGTAAAAACTTTTGACTGTCCTTAACAGTTTCCCCCAATCCCATATATCTGCAAAATCTCTTACAGTGCCTTCCTGTCTACCCTGTCATACATTATCAATATTGATTATACGAGTATATTTATATAAACAAATTTTATCCAATTTGTATACATAATCATATAATAATGTTATTATTATCATCAATAATATCAAAATCTCCTACAAAGCCTTCTTGTGTACCGTCATATATTATTAATATTGATTATACGAGTATATTCATATATACAAATTTTATCAAATTTATATACATAATCATATATTAACGTTATTATTATCATTGATATTTGTATATGTGTTTTATACTTACTATTATTATTATTATTATTATTATTATTATTATTATTATTATTATTATTATTATTATTATTATTATTATTATTATTATTATTATTATTATTATTATTATTATTATTATTATTATCAACAATGTGCGTGTGCGTGTGCGTGTTCCTTCAGGGATTGAATGAATCTGAACTACTTTAATCTTAGTTCATCTCGAACTGTAATTTCTTTTAAACCACAAATGATGTGGGTGTACTCACCCTTTCAATACAATGACCATGATGACGTTTTCAAGCCTGATACAATCGTCTGTCGTTAGCCAAAATAAAATCTGTAAAGCACGTCGTCGGAGCGAAAGGGTAGTCCCACTCTTCAGTTGATTAAAATCGCCTGACGACAGCTAGAATAAACGAAAACGACCAAATAATCGTGACTCACAGCGAAAGGGTTGAGATAAGTTCGACATCGATAATAAACAAGACATTCATTCATTGCCGTAAGCCTCGGGTGAGCCAGAATAAAATAGATTTATCTTAGAACAGAGCTTCTAACCTTTTCTGACCCTATAACCCAGCGTTTCTCAACCTTTTTACCCTTGCGTAACCTTTAAAATAAATTGCATGTCTCAAGAAATCCCTACGCAAAAAAAAAAAAAAAATCTTTCTCATTTTGTTTTCATCGTAATACTAGGTTAGATAGGATGATGTCTATATTACATTATTACATTAACCAAGAATATGTCGTGCGTGTTTAATTATATTACGTATATGAAATTAAATACAAAATCAAAGGTCCATTAGCCTCACTTGTTTTTGCGGAACACTTAGGGGCCTTTTGCGGAACCTTATGGTTCCGGGGAATCCTAAAGCGGCCCATACACGATCAATTATATTAAGCAATTTCATTGTCAATACTCTGAATTGACAAATAAATTGACCGTGCATGGGCGATATATCAAAGGATTACAAAGGATTACAAAGGCGGAGCATGCCGACAGGAGACCTTTTGGTCCATATCTAGGTCGGATGCGAAAAAAAAATCATAATAATAAAATAATAAATAAAAACTATAATAATGTAAATAACAAATAAAATACATAAATAAATGCATAGGTATAGTTAAATAATAAACAAACAGGTAAATAGTAAATAATAATAAATTGACATATAACTAATAATAAATGAAAATCAGACTGACAAATGATAACAAAACAAAAACAAATAATACAAAATAAATTATAATAATTACAGCATCTTGCTTAGGTGTTTATCCATACACAATTAAATTGACGTCCGTGTATGGGCGATATACGGCCCATACGCGGTCAATACTCATTGTCAATTCAGAGTATTGACAATGAAATTGCGCAATATAATTGATCGTGTATGGGCCGCTTAAGGTTAAGAAACGGTGCTATAGCCCCTGTATTCAGGTCTAGACAATCTTGCACCCCCTAACTATGGTTAGTATCTGATTACTAGAAGGATAAAGGAAAATGGAGTTAAGTGAATTATTGCCATGTATTCAGCACGTCCCAGCACATCCAGGCTAAGAAACGCGGTCTCAATAACAACCATGTATATCCCGCTGTGGCGCGTTTATTTCTCTCCCGATCCCCACGACTCCGTACACAGGGCAAAGGTGACCACAGTCGATTCTTAGCGTCTCCTGGAGTGGGTTTACCATTTCGACCTGACTTAAAGTGCTGTTAAAGGGGGATTATACGGTCTAACGGTTCGACGAACGCGGTTCGACAGACACGTGTTTAAAGTGATGTGTGAACAGGGTATTTGGTTGTCGAACACGTTCGTTAAACCCCCAATTACCCCGTTCACACATCACTAACACGTGTCTGTCGAACCGCGTTCGACGAACCGTTAGATCTCCAATTGGCGGGTCTGCACCGTCGCACCTAACATGCTGGATCGGATGCTGGACACACTTGATGGTCATGCGCGTGCATGGGATCCTGCCTAAGTCAACTTGCCAAATCGGATTTTGACAAGAAATGTGTAAGTGACTGTGTCCCGGATTTTTTTTTTTTTTTTTCAAAGACCAAAATACTGGATTCCAGTCCCCCGTGGTTTCACACCTGCTTGAATGAACGTGCGCCCAAATCCAGTTTTTTTTTCTTTACTTCATCTTTTATCCTGTTGCTTCCCCATCCCTCTTTTTAAAACTACCTCATCTCATTATATATTTTTTCTATCACTATCTCACCTTATGATCTTTATCATATGGGTTTGGGTGTCTATTATTTTCAGAGACCATTCGTTTCATATACATCAGTACTTTTCCTTCGAGACTTGTAGAAATTCGTCTTCTTCGTCTTCTTGTTTTTTTTTCTCTTAAATGTCTATATTCATCTTTTGTCTATAAGCTCTTTCACTCCACACATAACAGGGTGATTATACTTCCATCTTCTTTCTTCCAGGACAATTAATTCCAGCCTTCATCATTCTCTCCTTACATGCCTTTTAGTCTTGGGTCTTCTGTGATGTGGCGTGTTGTGATGTGATGTGTTGTGATGTGATGTGTTGTGTGGTTATGCAATTCAATGCAGTCTTGGATCACGTGCTGAACTCAAGATCGACAGCTTCCTAGTCCTTATATAACAAATCCATAGGTAATGTAAACTTCTATACACACACAAACATAAATCCCCTTGCTCAAGGAGGGAAGGTGGGGGAGGGTAACAACTTGGGTCTACGGTATGGCAAGCCCTCGACGCTAACAACGGAACTCGAGCGTGTATGTTATTCACAAAACACTGGATCCCGTGCTGGGCTTGGGATTAAGAGTTATTAACACCCTCACCCCGGATGAGAGCTGAGACCTCATATTGCCCGATCGATTGATAATGCTGGGACCTTACACTTACACACATAAGCCATCTACTCGTTCAGGGTGCGCGCGCGCGCGTGTGTTTTGTCGTGGTCTTTTACCACGTGCTGGGCTCGTGATCGACAGCTATTACCTTCACGAATAAGAGCATAGCTCGTACGACCTGACGATGGGCCATTCCTGTAACCTTCCACACACACAGACAAGGATCGATCTCAGGATCAGTAAGTTAGCAGTCTAAGACGGTACCACTGCACCAGCAAAAACTGTGTGTGATTCACCATGTCCTTGGATCATGTGTTGGACTCATGATCGACAGCTATTTCCCTCCCAGAAGAGCTCAGAGCTCATATATGACCGATCTATGGGTAATGCTGTGACCTTACACGCACACATACACCCAACTCCCCGTCCACGAGGGTTGGAGTAACGACTCGCAGCGCAGCGATGCTGAAATTGTTTCAGAACCACTGCGCCATTGTGTGTGTGTGTGTGTGTGTGTGTGTGTGTGTACGCGCGCGCGCGTCCCAAAATATGATTTTATTTTACAGTTCTTACGTTCCTATTTCCCTTCCACCATTGCCCAACGGACCGTCAATACTCGACACCAATTCTGGCCGTCCATGACAGATTACAAATTCAACGCAGAGCGGCACATGGCACCCAGTAATGAAAAGTGAATTACGAATTGAGAGGGTCTAGTATAACAACCTGTTTAATGACGGTGCTTACTTCGGATTTGTTAAAGATGAACTTCCAACCGCCGAGCGGCCCAACTCTCCTCACCGTCTTCAGCGCGATCAATTCCCGAGAACATCACTTCCACCAGATCGCAGAGTAGTTCGCTGACAGTTACGCTCGGCGACAATGAGGAACAGTAGCGTAGACATAAATATATAATAGGAGGAATACTGTCAAGAATAGTGAAGATTCTATACGAGAGTAGTAGAGCCTGTGTTAGAATTAGAATTGGAGAGAGCGAGTGGTTGTAAGAAGGGTCTAACGGTTCGTCGAACGCGGTTCGACAGACACGTGTGAACGGGGTATTTGGTTGTCGAACACGTTGGTTAAACCCCAAATACCCCGTTCACACATCATTTTAAACACGTGTCTGTCGAATCGCGTTCGACGAATCGTTAGCTTGTGTAAATCCCTTCTTAAGGTTGAACTTCGTCAGGGATGTCATGTCGCCCTGGCTATTCAATGGCTTGGACTGGAGCGGGAAGTAAATGTAAATGTAACGGGTAAATGATTGGAGATGGTTAAAGAAAACGGAGAAATGGGAGATAAGCCAGTTGTTGTTTGCTAACGACACTGCGATTGTAGCAGGATCAGAGGGATTAAGGAAGCTAGTGACGAGGTCTGGGAAGATGTGCGAGAGGAAGTTGAAGATAAATGTAGGTAAGAGTAAGGTGATGAGATGTACAAGGGGAGAAGATGGCAGCACATTGGAAGTGAGCATTAAGGGAGAGAGGCTGGAGGAAGTGGATAGCTTCATATACTTAAGAAGCGCAGGTTGCGGGGAAAGGAGTGGAGGTGGAGGTAGAATGTAGATTGAGAGAAGCAAGTAAATGCCTTGGGGACTAAAAATACAATGAGAAATAGACATGAGGGAATGGGTGCTAAGAGGAGACTCTATGAAGGGGTGATTGTGCCGACAGCACTGTATGGGGTAGAGGCATGAAACATAAGACAGGAAGAGAGGTAGAGCTTAAATGTGTATGAGATGAAATGTCTAAGAAGTATGATAGGGGTCACTAGTTAAGACAGAGTGAGAAACGAGGTGATGAGAGAGAGTGGGGGTGGAAAAGGAGTTGGGAGATAAGGTTGATGAAAGAGTATTGTGATGACTTCGACACATGGAAATAATGAGTGAAGAAAGATAAGTAAAAGAAGTGTGGGAGGCAGGGGTGGATGGAGTGAACAGGAGGGGGCAACCGAGGATGAAATGGATGGGTGGGATGAAAGGGGTGTTGAGAAAGAGGGGAATGTCTGTTGAGGAAAGGGAGGGAGAAGACAGAATATAGGGGTAAGTGGAGAATGGTTGTGTATGGATGATGTTGTGATGTATGGGAGTTGGTGGGGAATGTGGGGTTAGGGGATGGTTATGTATGAATGATATTTTGACACAACCCGAAGGGATTACACCCCCCTTCTCTTTTTCTGCGTGAGGGGACGGAGGGGGGGGGTCGCCGATTAAATGAAGCGGCCTCGCTGTGGATGTGTTGTGTCTTGCTGCATTGCTTCTGATCCAGAACAAAGGATGAGATGCAGGGATGACCCGTTACCTAAAGGAGCCAAGGAAAGAGGGAGGGAGGGGTGGTGAATGGCTGTAGAGTGGGAGGGGATGAAATAGGTGGGAGTGGAAATATGCCTTTTGACTTTGGCTATCTCCCTTGTAAAGGGGAAAAAGCCCTTGGTATACAGTATGTATGTATATATATACACACATCACTTTTAACGAAGTATAAGAGGAAATATCTTGCCCATATACACCATATATCTACAGTATATATATATATATATATATATATATATATATATATATATAAACACATATATACCAATTCATCTCTTTTAACAAAATATAAGAGGGAATTTCCTTACACCCCACCCTCTCACGTCACCCAACCCCTCCCTACTCCTACCATGTTGACAGGAAACTCCCAACCGGAAGATGGTCTAGGTCTGTAGGGCCGCGTGGGACGTATTTCATACGGAATTATAGAAAATGGGGATTCCAGTTTGGCATGTGAACGTTCAGTGTTTACCTCATCGTAATTCTGATTCGTGGGATCAGAGCTGTACTCCTTGACTGTTAATGCTCATGCATATGACAGTAAATATAATTACTGAATATCATCGATCGGCGGATGTGCATCATTATCGTAACAAACATGTTAATCATCCCTCTTTTATATTATAACAAATGCCGCAATACAATTTTAGATTAACCAGTTTGATTAGTGCCTTGTAATAATCATAATCAACTTGATCATTATCGTTTAATAGCAATTACGACAAACGCTGGACTGACGCAGCAACTCGAAGGAGAAAAAATCTCTTGTAACTGGCAACTCATCTACAGCATTTCATTGTAGTAGAAGTAGGTTTCAGCAAGTTGTCTGCTTCACTGAAGTCTTACACCTGACCATAGCCCCACAGGGAACGACAGCTGCCCTACGTCTAAATCACTTCCATTGTCATTCTACAATTAATCAATCAATCAATCAGCCATTCGGATCCCACTGCTGAACAAATGTCTCACCAAATCTCCCCCTTCGGGTCGCTCGATTGCACCAAATGCCACGTCACTCCTACAAACTCTTCTATCTGGTCTCTCCACCTGTCTAGGCTCCCTCCTTCACGCTTCCCATCTCGCAGTGTGCAGTCAGTAACACTTGCTCCATCATCTATCCATCTTTCGCGCAAAACAATCTCCACCTGTCTAGGCTCCCTCCTTCACGCTTCCCATCTCGCAGTGTGCAGTCAGTAACACTTGCTCCATCATCCATCCATCTTTCGCGCTAAACAATCTCCACCTGTCTAGGCTCCCTCCTTCACGCTTCCCATCTCGCAGTGTGCAGTCAGTAACACTTGCTCCATCATCCATCCATCTTTCGCGCTAAACAATCTCCACCTGTCTAGGCTCCCTCCTTCACGCTTCCCATCTCGCAGTGTGCAGTCAGTAACACTTGCTCCATCATCCATCCATCTTTCGCGCTAACTTTACAACCCAATTTATTTGTCTTTATTATACCGCATTCATAATACCTTTCGCTCAGTTTGCTTCCTTACCCAACTTGCTTTTCGTGTCTTTCACCCAAATTTCCACCACCGATCTCTCTATTCATCTCTGTGTACTTCTTAGCTTTGTCTCCAACGCGTCAATTTCTCAGTCTCACATTGGTAAATCACTGTTGTGATCACTATTATAAACTTAGCGTTCCAGATTATGGACTATGGAATGCGTAGAAAAGACCACCAGCTCAGATTTTTTTTTTTTTTTTGGGGGGGGGGCGGGGGGGATCTGTAGAATAGTATGATAGTTGTGTATAAAAGGGGGCTACTGCCACTGAGCCCTTCTAGGGATATTTATTAGGGCTTGTGTCGTGGCTCAAGAGCCATGGGTAGATTTGAACACCGATGTTTACAACAATATCTACCAAAGAGCGGGGGGGGGGGGGGATAGTTGGAGACATAGTTGTAGAGAAAGAAACTTATTTTTTAAATAAATTTATTATATTTATTTATTAGTACGAGGTAAACTGAAATGAGATGTACTATGAGAGAAAGTTAGAAGGGAAAGGAAATTTAGTCGCAGGAAAAGCGTGATTTTGATTGTGGGTCGTGTGTATATGTTTCCTACAAGAAGTGAGTCGAATTCACTTCCCTTCCTTTCCAGATTATAGCAAAGTACTCCTAACTGTACGAATTTCACTTACGTATTATGTTGTGTAACTCTTCGATTAATACGGAATCTCCTCTTTTTTCCCATCTTAGTTGAGAAATGGTCACTACAACTTTTGTGCAGGAATTCATTCAGGCTCACATTTAACTATGTATTCATTTTTGTATCACTTGAGAGTGATACCAGTCACGTCACTTCGCTATGTCGCAGACATCAGTCCATTCACCCAACACTAGCATAATTTGCCCTTTAGACATCTTGAAAGACTTCACGTCAAACATGAATGGCTAATACGGCACATAACACCCAGATCTCATTGTACTTACTACTTGTCTCTGCGCCATCCCTCTCCGCCCATCTACATACATGAAAAGTCGAGCTTGATCTGTGAATTGATAATGTATATAATTAGTGTCTCACACGAGAAGTGAAATCAACTCGTTATCAGAAACATACACGCATCACACGAACATTATGACGACCACAACCGCAAACATACACTTCTTCCTTCTACTAAAAATTATTTTATTTCTGTCTTTCCCTTAAAGTACATCTTCTCACTTTAGTTTACCTCTCACTAGAGGTTTTCAGTCTTTCTCTGTCCTTCTCTACGACTAAATATCCAGTACCCTTCCCTGCTTTCGTTGACGCCATTCCTTTTCCAAAGTCCCTTGCCTTCCCGATAGCGACAAAGAATGCCTACAAACACATTTATTGACAATAACTCCTTCTGCATACATATCCTTTGATTTTCTTACAGACTCTTCTAACTGCCCCACAGAAACCAATCCCGCGACAACGGCGGGCGATCTGACCTACTTGATCGTAATGCTAATCCTAACGCTCTTTTGCTGTTCCGAACCGTTTTGCGAGTTTCTCGTTTTATCTATGGTCACTTCCTGACTATCGCTCCAGGAACAAAGCCAAGCTGAGTCTCTGGATTGACCGAGGACAACCTTCTTACAGAAGAGATCCTCAACCACACCCGAGGACTACGTTCGAATTAAAATCAATATAATTTCACAAAGGGTATCCACAATACAAGTGCACTGCTGATTTCCACCATTTCCATATCAATGACAATTTCTCGACTGTTCAAGAATCCTACTACACTGAATATTATTAACTCTACATCAGAACAAATCATTATTTCGATTTCTCATAGCATTCCACCAATTGTCCTCAAGTTCTTTTTTTTTTCTTATCAAACTCAATTTTATGGTCTTCTGTAAAGGTTTCTAATTTCTACATGTAGAACACCATCTTATATATATTCTCCAATTACCATGCTCTGCCCGGACACTGATTTTAACTTTCATTAAATCCGTTGTAATAAATATCATCAAATATATCGCTTCTACCAACCCTAAATATAACCGAAACTTAAAATTGTTTAAACCTTACCGACTTCACGTATGCGGACAGCAATCACGCTCCTGATAACGGTTGATCAAATTTGTAACGGTAAGGCTTCCGCTTGCGAATGAGTGCGTGAAATAGGTGTGATTATTAAGTGGGTGAGCGGGAAGTAGGTGCGTCTTAGTAATAGGGCTATAGGATACTTTCACAGTTTTACAATCTAAATATGTATGTATATAATATATATATATATATATATATATATATATATATATATATATATATATATATATATATATATATATACATGTATCTATGTATGTACATATCACGGTCGCTTTCATGAGATACTGGCGCGTGTTTAGTTACTGAAGTTCGTAAAGTTGGCAGAAACTTCTACAACAGCACAACACTGAGGGCGTGCCTTCTATAACGGTGATACAGTAGCAATTGATGTTGATAACAACGACAATAATAATAATTATCACTATATAGCAATGATAATAGTAATTGTAATAATGATGATGATGAAAATAATAATAATAATAATAATAATAATAACAATAATAATAATAATAATAATAATAGTAATAATAATAATGATAATAATAATAATGATAATAAAAATAATGACAGCAAAAATAATCTTCATTTTGATCAGTATCACTGGAATTATTACAAAATTAACAAAAATCTGTGGAATAATATTAGACACAAGAAAAATGATATAAGTGTGTGAACTTGAGATCAATTATTAAAAAAATAGACCATTGCTGATGATGTTAGGGGCTGGTGTATATTTGCATACATAGAGTAACAATATTAGCATTTCATAAGACATAACCAGCGCTTCTATTATTGGGGACAACATCATGTCGATTTTTTTTTTTTTTTTTTGTATTAGTCCCCAATCATAAAAGAAAACGCTGCGTGGTTCTGGTCCATATGGGTACCACTATTCCCCAAAACATTGCATAAGACCTATGGTATCGTTCGGACAACTGCTCATCAATTGCTCAATTATAAACTCTCTTTTCATACGATCCTGAGGAAATCTCCTGGGAAGCTTCCAGGTAGTCACCGAACTCATCCTGATCATCTCTGGATGGTCATGATTTATCATTGTTCCGCGAGGATACTTTTATGATATTATCCAATGAATGCAAATCTTTCTGGATATGACCTTGAGAGAAAAGTCACCGTTTCCCAGGTCACTTGATGTCTACGAGTATGTGTAATAAAAAAAATAAAAATAATAATAGGTTTATTGTAAAGAATATACTAGAACATATAGAAGAAAATCGCCTGAGATGGTATGGACATGTGCAGAGGATGGAGGATGGGAGACTGCCCAGGGCTGCACTTCATATGCGGCCGGAAGGTAGAAGACCGGTGGGCAGGCCTAGAAAAAGATGGATGGAAGGAGTTAAGGAAGCTTTGGCGATTCGAGGAGAAGACCTTACAGAGATACTGCAAAATGAAGTCTACAGAGATAGAGAAAGATGGAGAGAAATTAGGAAACGAGGACCACTGGCTGACAGGAGATAATCCTATACCAGGCTGATGGTAAGAAAGAGTAAGGGGATAGGTTTATTGGAATAGCAGTGATACACTGACAATAATACAATAATTATATGAGTAATACACCTAGTCTAAGTTTTACAGTGATACGCTGTGTGTGTGTGTGTGTGTGTGTGTGTGTGTGTGTGTGTGTGTGTGTGCGTGTGTGCGTGAGCATACATTTCTCCTTGTCTATCGGGGATACTGTAGTATTTCAAACTTCTACGAAAAGGAGAGGTCGATACCTGTTTTCTCGCTCCACTCATGATGGTGCACGCAATGGAATTGGTTTCAGTGAGGTGGGGACACAATACGTCATCCCGTCCAGCCTCTGCCCAGGATTCGAATACCCTGGGGACTTACTTTACCATTCTACCACAATGTCGCCTCTCTCTCTCTCTCTCTCTCTGTGTGTGTGTGTGTGTATTTACCTACCTAGTTGTATTTACCTAGTTGTATTTTGCGGGAAAGGGAGCTATGCTCGTGGTGTCCCACCTTTGTATCTCGCAGTGTTTAGTTTGCTTTTAAACTCATGAATGGTTTTTGTGCATACTATTTCATTGTCCAGTTTGTTCCAAGTGTCCACTACTCTATGTGGAAAACTGTTTTTCTTCAGTTCTCTTCTGTAGCTATGTTCTTTTATTTTCTTTCCATGCCCTCTTGTGTTTCTCTTGTCCCAGTTTAGTAAGTCCTCTCTATCGAGTATCCCTGTGCCTTTCATGATTCTGTAGATGTATGTGTGTGTGTATGTGTGTGCGAATAGTCTGCTCTTGGATTGTTCCCACACGTCTTCTTGGAAGACTTAACCTTATCCTTATTATTATCCTTATCCTTCACTAACTCTATCGACGCCGGCCTTGACCTGATGGAATTGGGCGTAAGGCAGCTGAGCGAGTGACGAGTGGAGCCTTGGTGTCTTGAAGAAAAGAAAAAACAAAATCACTACAGATGTGTCTCCAAGTGATATCGACGCCGGTCTGACCCGATGGAATTGTGCGTAAGGCAGCTGGGCGAGTGACGAGTTGAGCTTATGGTTTCTTGGAAAGAGAGAGGGAGAGAGAGAGAGAGAGAGAGAGAGAGAGAGAGAGAGAGAGAGAGAGAGAGAGAGAGAGAGAGAGAGAGAGAGAGAGAGAGAGAGAGAGAGAGAGAGAGAGGTGGGTGATACAGTGGGTGACCGGGAATTCCAGTTTGGAAATAACAGTTCAGCAGAGTTCGTGGGGGAATTGAGCGAAAATCCGGCACATCCAGAGTAGAGCGTGTATACGTACAGCATAGTAAATCATGATAAATTTCTACTAACACACTGGGTACAGGTGCTGGAATGACATAGGGAATGAAATCAAAGCAAGATCAGACTTTCTTCTCAGCTCCAAGTCAAGATCTTGCTGTCACGAGTGTGGAAACAAAATAGCTTTCGGGTCGATAGCATTTCATACATATACCAAAACGATGTGTGATGTCGCCGTAGATACTCAACATACATAGTTGATGAAAAAAATATAAAAATACACACACACACACACACGCAATCAGGAAAGTTTAGGAGGAATAAAATATACAATAAACCACACACACAACAGACATGGTGTTCATGGGAGATAGTAATAAATAATTGCTTAATTGAATATAATTTTAGACACATGTGAGTAGAAGAAACTGGGGGGTAAATGTTAACGGGAGTAAGAAATAGGAAAAAGATTAAACTTGAAAAACATGCAAGATACGGGAAGGTGTAACAAGTGCCTTCAAGAAATCGTTTCCTGTAGAAATACGCGCACCATAATTACTTTATCAATAATTGTCACCCGTTGGAACTAGTATTATGGAAATATAACATTGTTGATATTATGTCCCAAATATCTATACGTATATATCTATAAATGTTAGTTTTCTTCTTTTGTAACGTCAGAATTGTAATCTGTAGACAAAATTATTCGCTGTGCTCCTAAATATGTATTATGCCCTTCTTGCATAAAGAATTATGTTCCACAGCCAAGACATCGGCTGAAATCGCCTATACCACGCATTTCAATTCCAATTAACAAGTCTCGGGAGAATTGGAGTTTACATAATACCATTTTCTTACCAACGGATACTGTTACCAACTGTAGTAACATACCACTGCAGAGGTAATTAACTATTTCTGGATATTTTTGGAGTGAAGCGGAGGGAGGTAAGGAAAATGAAATGGAGGATAGATTGTTGAAGCAAAATGAGTAAGTAAACATCGAGCATAAATAGACAAAAATAAAGAGAAGAAAAACAAACAAAAACAAATATACTCATCCATCAATAACGACAAACGAAAAAATAAATGAAGAGACAAAGCACCGAAAATAAAGTCTGAAAAGAAAATGTCAGCGAGGACAAACTTACAGGCACGGTTGAGAGCGTATAGTACGGTAGCGGAAACCACATTGCTGTACGGAACCGAATAGTGGACGCAAGCTTAAACTCTTCGAGAATAAAAATCTTGGCCATGCGTGCGATCGTATCCTCGATTTTACTGTTTTTGTTTAAGATACAACAAATGTAAGATAATTTTGTGCGACTTTTCCTGATCCGACTGTGCTGGCTTTAGCCTGTTCTAGATATTCAGTAGAATATATCCACTGTTGGTATTACTCTAAAATGTTAAAATAGGATCTGTGTTGAATATATTTCAAGTATTATCTAATAAGTAAATATATACTTCTACATAATAACTGATTCTTAAAGTTCCAAACTAAATTTGAGGTGTACAAATGAATGTTGGTCGATCAGAGGTTGTGCCATATGCAACATTAATTTTTTTTTCGCATTTGCAAATTCAAGTGTCTTTCGAAAGCGTTAAAACACCACCCTAAGGCACAAATTCAAATGCAATCTATTGCAAAAGCAAATTCTAAAGATCTGATATACTAGGCATTATGTTATTTGTTTACTAAAAACTCCAAACGATGCCAACAGATGGCACGATGGTAGCGCCGAGTCTTCGCCCGGGACCAACAGTAGCAGGCCGTTGGAAACATAGCTTGCGTCCGTATCGACACCATTTGCAACATTTGCAAGACACTTCTGTGGGGCCACATCACATTAGCAGTGATGGAATAGGGCGTGTGTGGTTACGGTAGAGATGACCAGGATCCAAACACATTCATTGAGGCTTGAGTGTCGGAAAAAAAAGCTTTGTTGGTATTGAATGGGGACTTGAAGAACATGGAAAGTCAGAGACTTGTCAAAAAGATATCTGGTGAATGTGGAAGGTAACAGAGGAAAAGGAAGACCGAAGTGGAGACTCGAGAGTGAGTGGATATTTGTATATCTGAACGCAAGTACACACGCGTACACACAATCACATACAGTATATCATATATGTATATGTATATATATATATATATATATATATATATATATATATATATATATATATATATATATATATATATATATTCATCTGCTAGGATTCGAACCCTCGCCTGAGCGGCTTGCGTCTTACAAGACGAAGATCATACCATCACGCTAGCCGCTCAGGCGAGGGTTCGAATCCCAGCAGATGAGTTGATTTCCAAATGTCAATTGACACAAGCACACACACACACACACACACACACACACACACACACACACACACACACACACACACATATATATATATATATATATATATATATATATATATATATATAATGTGTGTGTGTATACAAAACGCATATGTTATGTAAGACAGGCTCATGGGGGAAGAGGAGGGAGGGAAAATACGTTGAAGTGGATAAGGTGGAGGCAAGGATATATATATGTATTTTTTTAGGGTATGGATTTGAAGTTCTTCTGGATAGAGAGGATGTGAGAAGAGAGGTGGGGGTGGGGGTGGTGAAGAATATCCTCGTGTAATTGTGTCCTAAATGGGGGAGGGGTTGTTCCGCCACCCCCAGCTTCCTGCCAGGGGGTTGGGGTGGGTTAGGGTCAGTGAGTCTGGAGTGGGTGAGGCAGAGGGAGGAATGCTGCCCAAAGGAAGACAACATAAATGGTGAAATCAACACACATTATATATATATATATATATATATATATATATATATATATATATATATATATATATATATATATTGCAGAAACCACAGGGAAATAAAAATTTAACACTAATCGTTTTCGCCTATTAAGTCATCTTCAGGGTCCTCTGAAGATGTCTTAATAGACGAAAACGTTTAGTATTCCGTTCTTCTGATTTCCATGTGGTTTTTGCGAAATCTTTATCCACGCGTTCAATGTTATTGTTGCGCGAGCGAGCGCGTGCACACACACACACCCACACACACACACACACACACACACACACCCACACACACACACACACACACACACACACACACACACACACACACACACACACACACACATGTTACGGTGGTGCCAGCGGTACCTGGTTCGAATCCTGCCCAGGGTTGAAATTATTTCAGTATCGCTGCGCTTCGAGTCGTTACTCCAACTCTCGTGGGCGGGGAGTTGGGTGTGTGTGTGCGTGTAAGGTCATAGCATTACCCATAGATCGGTCATACGAGCTCTGAGCTCTCTTCCGTGAGGGAAATATCTGTCGATCACGAGTCCAACACGTGATCCAAAGACCAAGTGAATACATACACACACACATGCGTGCTTGTAACAACGCCACTGGCTGATAATCCCTTATAGCTCGTGAATCATCATGAACGTAAACAAACTCTTCAATTTGGGAGCGAAGTAAACGCTCTCGCCGCCGCTGTTTTGTGCGCGTTGATTGAAACAATTGTGATGCTGCCGTTAGGTTTCACCAACTACAAAACCGCCGAAAGCCTCGACGACTATGGAGACTAGATGCATTAAAACTTTTGATATCAGTCCACTTGCGGCTTGTAGCTGCTGCCGTTGAAATTAACAAAGAAAATTTAATTGTGGTATGGCGTGAATTCGACAAGTGTGGGAGGTAATAAAACACATGACTCAATCTTACATCATATATATATATATATATATATATATATATATATATATATATGCAACATATACATATATATATACATACATATACATATATGTATATATATATATATATGTATATATATATATAAAATATATATATATATATTTTCAATCCCAGACGATTTCGTTCGGGTAAAGTGAGAGCCTTTTTCAACATAACAGTCTTCCGTTATTCATGACGGGTATGCAAAGTACATCGCAGAGGGAGCGGAACAAATCGGTTCTGATTGAGCTATTTGTTCGTTAAAGAATCCATGAAAATATATTGACCAAATAAGGCAAGCCATCAATGATAAATTTGTGTCATCTTAACAGCATTTTATATATATATATATATATATATATATATATATATATATATATATATATATATATATATATATATATACATATATATATACCGGTATATATGTGTGTATATAATATAAAATCCGTAAATAAATCACAAATGAACGAAATAATAATGTCTTATTTGCAGGAAATACGAATGAACAATTAAATTGTACAAGGGATTACGTTACCCTAGCGAGGAAATGTCTCTCGGCTACTTTGATGTTCCTCAAGCTCTGGGCCTCACTGAATAATTTGAATTGTTTAACAATAAACTTTAACGGTTCAACAATTCGAATTCTTCGACTGAAACGAGAGAAAAGAAGAGAAAATATATTCAAACTTTAGCTGTGTCGAATACAGGATCTTGCAAGATGATAGCCAGTGACTGTCTCTTTTCAAAACCCGTCAAACTTCTCAGCTCCACCTAGAGGTGCAGCCCCGAAAGGCTGACACTCGGTCTATGATATGGGCCCAACATCTCTGTCCATTTCAATTATATTTCTTAAACGTTTTCACACATGGAAAGCTGAGAACAGTTCAAAATTTCTTGCCAACCAGATATGTGGGAGGACTTGAGAGGAACCTCGATGGAAATAAGCCCCTTAGTTATTCATTTTTAGTTATCCTTAATATATCATTATATACATGTGACTCAGTCTATATTTCTTACATTTGTTTAATTAATGTGTACTGGTTATTGTCTTGAATTGCTTGTAAAACAATTGTATACTAAAATAGATTTTTCTAAATCTACATTTTACGGACGCTGTGAAACTCAAAGCAGCAATTAATTGAAACTACAAACAAAACCAGTACATCACCTGAAAAAATTCGTAAACCTAGCAAAAGTAAAAATTATAAAAAAGAGCTTAGATGAAGTTGGCCGAACTGATATTTTTAAAAACAGCTCTAGAAGTATTACAAGAGTTCCCTAACCCTCTTTCCCGCGAGTTATATTAGGAAATGGTATATAAATCTTATCTCCCAAGTGGGTGTGAATCCTTGTGAGACCAAGAAAGATTCCCTACCGTGGAACTTTGGAGCGAAAACCTGCGTAAAACGAGATAAGTAGTTATTGTTTTCACTTATCCGCACGTCGCCCTCAAGTCTGATAAGATAGTCGACAAACATGCCATACCAGGCGGATCCAGTGACCAAACGCTGCCAGCGACTTATGCGTTGCTGTCGACATCTACGCCGCTTCCACCGGAGCGAGATATATATATTTTTTATAATTATTTCATTGCGAACCAAACGTATTTAGTCTCCACTTATACGCCTTGTTCCGCAGGCTCTGTTGCTGATGGTTCTGGGCCTCGTGTGTTGAAGAGGCAAGGCACGAGCCGCAATAGGGGTTCAGTAAACACCTAACAAAGGATACCAGTGATTACAGTGTAGCTCGGGCTTGGCCCACGCGGGAATGGATTTTTCTTAAACCATCAATTCAATATTGTCTACACCAGAGCATGATGCAAATATAGCATTTCTCTAACATATTCTCCCCGTCACAATGAAAACATCGTTTATGGATATGAATATAAAGAAATACCCTGTCTGCAGGGGCAAAGGAATCTGGTTCTAGATTAGATACATTTTCGCTTGCAGAGAACTGCATAATTGACAAGTTCTCATAGGTATCAAAAATAGTGATAATAATAATAATAAACATGAACAATGCAATGCCTAAATCGGCATAAATCTTTTAAGTGTGGTATGGCGATGAGCTTTAAAGAATGGCAAAAGGTACCCTGAATATTGATTAATCGATTTCGAGGGCGCTGTACAACAATCGGTCCCCCCCTTGCTACCCCAGCGGCGTGAGCATGCCCGCTCGGGCCTGCCATGCCGCGACCCACTTGGAGCAACAGCAGCCGGGCGGTTTGGCGCGTTTCAACGGCTGGTCTTCATCCACTTCCAGCTACTCTTCCCCACTCCCTATGAGTCTCTCCAAGCTACTCTTCCCCACTCCCTACGAGTCTCTCCCAGCTACTCTTCCCCACTCCCTACAAGTATCTGACCCAACACAGTGGAAAGGTATGCCTTGGCCACGCACAAATTCAACATTCATCTTTGTGTACGGGTATTCGAAATTGTATGTGTTGGTCATGGATAAGAAAGCTAACTCGCTCATTCATGAACACGCGCGCATAATTTTATACACACACATACGCACACGAGCATAGCTCCCTTCCCGTATAATACAACTAGGTAAAATACACAAACACACGCACACACACACATTAAGAAATGGAGACATACAATGAAAACTCCCCCTACAGTTCGCTTGAATAAACGCGCGCGCACCCACGCACGTACGCATTCACACATTTATTTCAGGATTATTTAAAATTATACACAGAATATATATATATTTTTTAATTGTAGTTCAATTCAGGTAATGCCTTTGTTTTGAATTCAGTAAAAGGTTAACCACAGTAGCGTGCAGTAGAACCTGAGTACACAGGATATACTCAATTTACATGAGCTTACTTCAATGTAGGCAGGCTTGCATTTACTGCCACCGCACACAGTTGTTGGGTTCACTAACCATTGTGTACATTTGAATGTGCGCGCGCGTTTGTGTGTGTTCTTATGCACGTGTGTGTGTGTGTGTGTGTGTTTACTGTATTTACCGAAATGTAATAAAAAGGAATGGAGCTTTGCCCGTGGATCCTGTCTGTGTTTCAATCGAGCAGACATCTTTAATTTGATTATGCCTTTCGGTTGGACCATCATTTAAGACGTTCCGCAGGCTGACGCATATTTATGGAAACTGTTTCTTGATATCCCTCAGGCATTTCGTCTTTTTATTTTTCTCCATGACCTCACGATGG